>NC_057391.1:45646664-45821418 GCF_019320065.1 Cervus canadensis
GAGAAGGATGAGCGTGACTAGTACCTACAGCTTTAGAAATCCATGTCAACTGTTTGGAGAGAGATCTCCACTCTTTCTTTTTCTTTTCCAAGGTTGCCAGTGAAATTCTTTCTTATTCCAAAATGAAAATTATTATTTTTCTAGTATTAAGAAAGAACATATTCATAGTAAAGAGTTCAAGCAGTTGGAAGGAAGGAAGGGAGGAGAAAAGGACGAAGAAGTACAGTGTAAGATTTTTTTGAAGATGCTTACTTCAATTTTTATTTATTTTTTTTTTGGCAGTGCCACAGGGCATGTGGGCTCTTAATTCCCCAACCAGGAATCTAACCCGTGCCCCCTGCAGTGGGAGCATGGATTCTTAACCACTAGACTGCCAGGGAAGTCCCACAGAGTAAACTTTAGTGCAACTCTCAAGATCTAGGTGATTAGTTAACATTTCTGAGAGAATCTTTTTAGTTATCTCTCCATGTATAATAATCTAGATGCCTTTATATGTATGAGCTCTATCACATAAACTCTTTTATTCAGTCATTATATCTTATATGCATCTTTTATGATGTATTTTTGCATCATCCTTCTAGGATGCATAGTATTTCATCAGTAAATCATAATGTATTCAGCTGACATATCAGTATTAATGGACACTTCGGTTGCTTTCAATTTTTCTTTTATAAATAAGACTAAGGAGCAGCCATGTACATGTACTTTTGTGCACTTGTAAAAATTTCTTCTACAAATGAAGCCAGAAAGCAAAGTGTATGCACATTTTGAAGTTTTTACATAGTTTTGCTATGTATTGCCAAACACGCTCTCTGCAAAGATTTATCAATGCACTTTAAATGTAATTTAGTGTTTTGTGTCACTGGCAAACCAGGGTGCCAAGGGTTGGGTTGGGGCAGGATGGAGTCAGGGAGAAGTATGTGGTTTGCCCAGTAAGTTTTCTGAGCCCTGCCAAATCCATAAGCCTGATGGAAATCTGAGACTTTGCCAAGGGCTCATGGAAGGTTCTAGAGAGTCAAGGTAACAACTGATACCAGGCCAGGTAGGGTGCTTTCTCGATTCTTCTCCAAGGTAGCTAACCCTGGATCTTGGGATATTTGGTCTTTGAATAGCCATGTGTCACTACACAGAGAAGCTATAAGAGATGCACGTGTAGAGAGGCCTCCAACAGCAAAATGTGTACCTGTCTGAAATACGCCCTCTTCTGGGCCCCTGTGCAATGTTTACTGGTCCCTGATCGGACAGCCCTCTGTCCTGGGTGCTCAAAGCAGTCCTGGTTAAATACATTCCATCTTGCTGCCTTCGGGGTGCCCCCATGTATGGCACAGAATGCAGGCCAGATTTGGCTTCAACATGTCTGGTCATCCCTTGACACCACGTGATAAGCTATAGCAGAATTCCCCAAACACTGTTGCCATTTGTGACAAGCATGGAGTTTCTATCTGTTTATTCATGGCTTGTTCATCCAACAAATATCACTAAGAACTCAGGTTATTACAGGCACTGAGCAGAACACAAAAGCAAACAAGAACTTACAGGTCCGTGGTGTTTTGAGTGAGGAGGAATCCTGACATGTATCAGGCCCACCCCCCTCATAGTCCTCCTGAGGAAACTGAGGCCCAGAAAAAGGAAGTGCTCCACTTCCAATGGCCCGTCTGCTAGTTACTGCCCCAGTTGGTGTGAAGGGCTGCTCCTAAGGTGTGGAGGGGCTGGGCCAAAATTCCACGTGGGCCCCTCTGGGGCAAGGATGGCCTAACTCCCCTGTGAGGCTAACCAGTCCTACAGGGCCATAGTCTTTATGACTAAGCCCTACAGACATGGTGGCGTTGTTCTGTGGGATCTGGGAGTTGCAGGGGCAACAGAGAAGTGCTTTGTGGCTCCTGACAATGTGCGTAACTTGACCTCTCTCCACTGGCCTTGCTGGGCCAGCCGTCTACTGTAGGCTTGAGTGTGGGAGCATTTAAAACACTCATTTGGAAGTTGATCCTATTTAGAGGGGCTGGATAGCCTGAAGGTGACTCAGTTTGAGCTGGGAGATGCTCCATCACTGAGCAAACGACAACTTTCAAAAGAATGCTACTGAAGGAGCATGCTACAATTAAGGCTGCAGCTAGGATCAACCTGCCAAGATGCGATACAGAAGTGCTTTCTCAATGGTTAGATTACCTTTCAGTTCTATTCAGTCACTCAGTCGTGTCTGACTCTTTGCAACCCCATGGACTGCAGCATGCCAGGCTTCTCTGTCCATCACCAACTCCCAGAGTTTGCTCAGACTCATGTCCATAGAGTCGGTGATGCCATCCAACCATCTCATCCTCTGTCGTCCCCTTCTCCTCCCTCCTTCAGTCTTTCCCAGCATCAGGATCTTTTCAAATGAGTCAGTTCTTCACATCAGGTGGCCAAAGTATTGTAGTTTCAGCTTCAGCATCAGTCCTTCCAATGAATATTCAGGACTGATTTCCTTTAGGATGGATTGGTTGGATCTAATCTAACTGGTTCAATTACCTTTGAATCCTTGAAAACAGTAACCTATCTTTCCAAGAATCACTCCTCATATCTCTGTGATCATTAGTTTACAAAGTATTTTCCCCACATTAGCTGGTTCCTTCTTTACACGGCCCTGTGTGTTAGCAATTCACTAATTTATTTCATTGTGTATTTATGCTTTTAGGACTCTGAATGAATCAGTGAGTGACTTGTCCAAGAGCTAACGAGACACAGAGTTGGATTGGAGACTAGGTTTTCTTTTTTCCAATTCTTTTCTTTTTGCAGAACTGCCCTTGGTGTTTCCTGGGTTGGTACACAGACCAGTTAGGTGAATGGACCAGTTAGGTGAATGGTTAGTTGAGAGGGTCAGCAGGGAAAGAGGCCTCTCTACCTGGAGATCTGAAAGTGGGCTAGGAAAGACCTTTTGCCTTCAAAATTTGTCTTTACCATGAAACAGTCAATCCTTTGTATCTTAGATGCTTTCTATTATTAAGAATTCCTTTTTAAAATGTAACTCTCCACTTCAGCAAATTAAAAATGCAACCATATAATAGAACTGCATGCCTTCTATTCTACTGGAATTAGAATGAAACAGAATAGAATAGAATTTGTATCCCATTAGAAATAAAATAGAATTCAGTAAAACACAGTAGGTAAAATATGATTATGGGCATGTAAGAAATATACACACTTAAAAATGTATAAAAAATAAGAGGCTCTCATTTCAAAGGCCTCTGTATGTGGACAGTATATGGCAGCTTTAGTATTCTTCTTTATTCTAATCTTCATTTTTATGTTTTTATAGCAAGAGCCTATATTAATAGTAGTGTCATTATAGTTTTTAAAAATTAGGAGAAGACTACTTCCAGTTGTATGTTTAATTTTCAACAAGTAGAAAAGACTGGAATAAAGATAACTGAATACCTCCCTTTCATTCTCCCAGGACCCATTTTGGTCACACCCTAAGCCTCAGAGAAGTTATCAGCTAACACTTTCAGGAGATGATTAGTTGGCCAGCTAAGAGCCAGAGTTATCTTGTGGAATGGGATAGTACGCAGAAGGTCTGGGATGGATGGCAGGAGAGGAAAGTTAGTACCTAAGTGGGTTTCATCACTTGGTAAGATTTCAATGGGCTGACCCTTCCTGTGCTCACTTCCGCCTGTGCTCACCTCCTGAAATTCAGTGGCCTGTGCCTGCACCTACAGATGGCTAGGCCTCACAGTTCTGTGGACACAAGCCAGACATGGACTAAGCAGGGGAAAGGAGGCTTCTTCGTCCCTACTCAGCTCAGCCTCCAGAGAGAGCAGCTTAGTTAAAGCCTGATGAGTACACGGCACGCCATGAGTGAGTTAGGTGGGATGGTTCCTCCTGGCCATCCTGGATGGGCTTGTTTAGTGTATCATCTGTGCTGGGAACACAACTGGGACAGAAGCTCTAGGGCGACCAGCAAACAGAGTTGGGCTGCTATGGGGGTATCTGAAAAGCATCAGAGTTTTGCCCAGCAATTAGGCCTCAGATATAAATTAATAAATGGGTCAACACAGCACAATAGTAAGTAAAGTAAGTACATTCTAGAACTGGAGACTCTTTTAGAGTTGGAAGAGATCCTAGGAATTGCTGAAAGTCCATGAAAGGTAGTAGTTTGCTCTGGGTCACCAAAAGGGTCAGAGGCAGAGATAAGGCTAGACTGCAGGCCCCCAGCTCCCAGTACAGAGCCTGTCCCATGGGCTCTGCTCATTCCCGTTCACTCATTTATCTCGCACACATTTGTTTGGGGGCCTCTGTTGTGCTGGACACTGTACTGGGGTAGGGAATCCACAGATGGATGAAATGGGGGTCTTTTCCTCAGGGCACTCATGATTTAGTGGGAGGAGACATAAACATGAGCTGGTGATTTCATAAAATACAGTAAAATGCCTCCTTGAAAGGAAGGACCTTCAGATGCATGCAGTCCAGGGGACAATCTTTTTTTTTTTAAGGAATCAACTTGAGACTTCACCTTCCAATGCAGAAGGTGCAGATTTGATCCCTGGTTGGGGAGCTAAGATTTCACATGCCTCGTGGCCAAATACATTAATTAAGCAGAAGCAGTATTGTAACAAATTTAATAAAGACTTTAAAAATGGTCTACATCAAAAAAAAAAATCAAGAAATATTTAGTTGAGACCAGATGCCACACCTGCTTGTCTTCCAGGGAGTATCCTGTACAGTGTATTGTGTGACGGCAAGAGCTGCTCTCCCATTTGTTGTCACAGTCTTGTGTTAGAGGGTCTTTCCTTTGCTTCAGTGTTAGATCTGGTTCTGACAGTGACAGCATCCATTCGTGGTTCTAAAAAATCCAGAAGAGTGCTATAGACAGAAACTAGGGCTGTTTTTAGGAGCTTTCATCCTATTTTTCCCCCCACAAAAGAATTCTGTGATTGGTGGGCACATGTCAGAGACATTGCTCTTGTGATTTGTTAAGAGATTGAATGAAATAGTGAAAAAAAATTACACATCACTATATCTCAGTTTTTGGAGAAGGAAATGGCAACCCACTCCAGTATTCTTGCCTGGAAAATCCCATGGACTGAGGATCCTGGTAGGCTACAGTCCATGGGGTCGCAAAGAGTCAGACACGACTGGGCGACTTCACTTCACTTCACTTCATATCTCATTTGTGTTGAGTTGATCGAATCAGTTATGAATGGTTATATGGTTAGGTGCAATGGTAGTAGCAGTACTTAGTGATAATAATATCATGGTGATGTTTTTAAAAAGAGTTATTTTTAGAGGTACAAAGTGATGTATACATGTTGTTCAGTCGCCAAGTAATGTCCGATTCTTTGCGACCCCGTGGACTGCAGCACGCCAGGCTTCCCAGTCCCCCCACCATCTCCTGGAGTTTGCCCAGGTTCAAGTCCAATGCCTTGGTGATGGCATCCAGCCATCTCATCCTCTGACGCCCTCTTCTCCTTCTACCTTCAATCATTCCCAGCATCAGGGTCTTTTCCAATGAGTTAGCTCTTGGCATCGGGTGGCCAAAGTATTGGAGCTTCACCTTCAGCATCAGTCCTTCCAATGAGTATTCAGGGTTGATTTCCTTTAAGATCGACTGGTTTGATCTCCTTGCTGTCCAAAGGACTCTCAAGAGTCTTCCCAGTACCACAGTTGGAAAACAGCAATTCTTCGGCACTCTGCCCTTTTTATGGTCAAGTTCTCACAACCATATGTGACTACTGGAAAGACTTTGCTATGCGGACCTTTGTCAGCAAAGTGATGCCTTTGGTTTTCAACACACTGTCTAGGTTTCTTATAGTTTTCCTATCAAGAAGCAACTGTCTTCTGATTTCATGGCTGCAGTCACCATCTGCAGCGATTTTGAGAGCCCAAGAAGAGGAAATCTGTCACTGCTTCCTCCTTTTCACCTTCTATCTGCCATGAAGTGATGGGTCTGGATGTCATGACATTATTTTTTTTTAATATTTAGTTTTAAGCTGGCTTTTTCACTCTCCTCCTTCACCCTTATCAAGAGGTTCTTTAATTCGTCTTTACTCTCTGCCATTAGAGTGGTGTCATGCACGTATCTGGGGTTGTTGGTATTTCTTCTGGCAATCTTGATTCCAGCTTGTAACTCATCCAGCCCAGCATTTCTCTTGATATTCTCTGCATATAAGTTATATAAACAGTGTGACAGTAAACAGCCTTGTGGTACTCCTTTCTCAATCCTGAACAAGTCAGTTGTTCCATGCAAGGTTCTAACTGTTGCTTCTTGACCAGCATACAGGTTTCTGAGGAGACAGGTAGGATGGTCTGGTATTCCCATCTCTTTTAAGAGTTTTCCACAGTTTGTTATGATCCACGCAAAGGCTTTCAGTTCAGTTCAGTTCAGTCACTCAGTCATGTCCAACTCTTTGCGACCCCATGAACCGCAGCATGCCAGGCCTCCCTGTCCATCACCAACTCCTGGAGTCCACACAAATCCATGTCCATTGTGTCGGTGATGCCATCCAACCATCTTATCCTCTGTCCTCCCCTTCTCCTGCCCTCAATCTCTCCCAGCATCAGGGTCTTTCAAACGAGTCAGCTCTTCGCATCAGGTGGCCAAAGTATTGGAGTTTCAGCTTCAACATCAGTCCTTCCAAAGAACACCCAGGACTGATCTCCTTTAGGATGGACTGGTTGGATCTCCTTGCAGTCTAAGGGACTCCAGGATTTTGGAGCAGTCTAAGGGACTCTCAAGAGTCTCCTCCAATACCACAGTTCAAAAGCATCAATTCTTCTGCACTCAGCTTTCTTTACAGTCCAACTCTCACATCCAAACATGACTACTGGAAAAACCATAGCCTTGACTAGACGGACCTTTGTTGACAAAGTAATGTCTCTGCTTTTTAATATGCTATATAGGTTGGTCATCACTTTCCTTCCAAGGAGTAAGCGTCTTTTAATTTCATGGCTGCAATTACCATCTGCAGTGATTTTGGAGCCCAGAAAAATAAAGTCAGCCACTGTTTCCACTGTTTCCCCATCTATTTGCCATGAAATGATGGGACTGGATGCCATGATCTTAGATTTCTGAATGTTGAGCTTTAAGCCAACTTTTTCACTCTCCTCTTTCACTTTCATCAAAAGGTTCTTTAGTTCTTCTTCACTTTCTGCCATAAGGGTGGTGTTATCTGCATATCTGAGGTTATTGATATTTCTCCTGGCAATCCTGATTCCAACTTGTGCTTCCTCCAGCCCAGCGTTTCTCATGATGTACTCTGCATATAAGTTAAATAAGCAGGGTGACAATGTACAGCCTTGACGTACTCCTTTTCCTATTTGGAACCAGTCTGTTATTCCATGTCCAATTCTAACTGTTGCTTCCTGACCTGCATACAGGTTTCTCAAGAGGCAGGTCAGGTGGTCTGGTATTCCCCATCTCTTTCAGAATTTTCCAGTTTATTGTGATCCACACAGTTAAAGGCTTTGGCATAGTCAATAAAGCAGAAATAAATGTTTTTCTGGAACTCTCTTGCTTTTTCGATGATCCAGCGGATGTTGGCAATTTGATCTCTGGTTCCTCTGCCTTTTCTAAAACCCGCTTGAACATCTGGAAGTTCACGGTTCACATATTGCTGAAGCCTGGCTTGGAGAATTTTGAGCATTACTTTACTAGCGTGTGAGATATTGTGTGGTAGTTTGAGCATTCTTTGGCATTGCCTTTCTTAGGGATTGGAATGAAAACTGACCTTTTCCAGTCCTGTGGCCCCTGCTGAGTTTTCCAAATTTGCTGGCATATTCAGTGCAGCACTTTCACAGCATCGTCTTTCAGGAATTGAAATAGCTCAACTGGAATTCCATCACCTCCACTAGCTTTGTTCATAGTGATGCTTCCTAAGGCCCACTTGACTTCGCATTCCAGGATGTCTGGCTCTAGGTTGGTGATCACACCATTGTGATTATCTGGGTCATGAAGATCTTTTTTGTATAGTTCTTCTGTGTATTCTTGCCACCTCTTCTTGATATCTTCTGCTTCTGTTAGGTCCATACCATTTCTGTCCTTTACTGAGCCCATCTTTGCATGAAATGTTCCCTTGGTATCTCTAATTTTCTTGAAGAGATCTTTAGTCTTTCCCATTCTATTGTTTTCCTCTATTTCTTTGCATTGATCACTGAGGAAGGCTTTCTTATCATAGTCAATTTAACAGGAGATATTTTTCTAGAATTCCCTTGTTTTTTCTACATCCGGAAAATGTTGACAATTTGATCTCCGGTTTTTCTGCCTTTTCTAACCCCAGCTTGGACATCTGTTAAGTTTTTGGTTCATATAATGGTAAAGCCTAACAGGCAGGATTTTGAGCATAACCTTTGTAGCATGGAAGATGAATGCAATTGTCTGGTGTTTTGAAAATTCTTTAGTACTGCTCTTCTTGGGAACTGGGAAGAGAATCGACCTTTTCCAGTCCTGTGGCCACAGCTGGGTTTTCCAAATTTGCTGCCATATTGAGTGCAACACTTTGACAGCATCATCTTTTAGAATTTTAAATAGCTCTGCTGGAATTCCATTGCTGTTGGAGTATATTTATTTAAAATATACTTTGAGTTTTTAATGGCTGGGGAGACACATTTAGGTAAAACAAAATTGGCCATAAGTTGATAAGTATTAAGGTTGGATGATGGGTCCATAGGGGGTTGTTATATTATTCTCTTTAGATTTCTGTGTATTCAATAATTTTCTGTTAAAAAGCATTTAAATAGTGAATGTAATTGAGCAGCTAACATTTGTCAAGTTCAGGGCTGGTTGTTTCATATGCAGCCTCTTATTATATTCTTACATCTCTGTAAGTGGGTTGTATTACGCTGATTTCTCAGATGAAAAAGCTGTAGCATAAAGGAAAAGTGAATTCCACAAGTCACACAGCACGTGGCAGAGCTGGGAATTGAACCCTGATCTTTTTCTTTAACTTTTATTTGAAGTATAACACACAGAGAGAGATGTGCACAAATCATATTTGTACATCTCAATGACTTTTTATGTGACCACATCAAATAACCTAGACCAACATGAAAAAAGTGAAATAGCAGCAGCATCCCCAAAGCCAGCTGGTGACCTTGCCCATCACAATCCCTCCTCGGAGGTCACCACTGTCTTGACTTCTAGCACCCTTGATGAGTTTTGCATGCATTTTGAACTTGATGTGAGTGGAATCATGCTCTTTTATGTGTGACTCCTTTTTCCTAACAGTATGTGGGTTAAATTTATCCGTGGTGATGCCTCAAATGGGTCTTTCCCTTTCATTGCTATATATTTCATGGTAGAAATATGTCAGAATTCATCTGTTCCATTATTGATAGAATTGGGAGTATTTCCACTTTGGAGTTATCATGAGTAGTTGATTTATGAACATTGTGATGTATGTCCCTGGGTGGACAGAAGGATGAATTTTTGTTGGGTGGGTTTTTTCCTTAAATGAAAAGGGGAATGACAGGAGCACAGGGACACACATGTGAACCAGGAGCTCCAGTTTTTTCTATCACCCATTTCTGTCTAAATAAACAAAGAAATTAGCTATTTTATATATATATATATTATATATAATTATATATATATAATTAGTTCCATAAGACTGGGGATTAACATAAGGTCCTGAAAGGCTCTGAAGGAGAACCAGGATTGAGCTTTGAACCTGAAATATTCTGGTCCAGCATTGCTGAATCCCAAGTCCCAATTCAGGCCTACAGGGCTTCATGAATCTTCCTTGAAATAAGTTTAATGCAAAAGAAGCACTGCTCTGAAGTGTCCTGCATCTGTGATTTAACATAATTCCTGTCATTTTATAATAGGGTACCAAAAATCATATAACAGAAATATGGATACTCCTATCTAAACCATCAACAAAAGAAACAAATTTTTCATAAGATAAAAATTTTAATAAAATCCATCTTGACATTCTTGAAGATTTGCATACTTAAAGATTTGCCAATATTCTAACAATGGTTAGAATGGTTAGAATATTATTTTAATAATATTCTATTTCATTTGGAAGGATGAAAAATAGCTATTGTATTAATAATAGCCCGTGGTTAACTATGAACCCCAGAAACAGGCTTTTCCCCTTGGTTTGCTGGGTCATCCTTATCTTTCACATCTGTAGCTCCCAAACTGTTCTTCCTGGGAGTCCAGTTTAGGTACTGGGAAAGCTTGCTGGCCTTAGGCCTGAGAGAGATCTAAAATGGGTGCCTACTATTGACAATTCTAGGTGACAGTGATTATCTGAGGATGAGTGATGCAGTAGAAATTGTGAATGTCATATACACATGAGGATGGGTTTCAGCCCCTATGTCTATTTATTCTTTGACCTTGAAAATATTAGTTCCGTATCTCTGCTTCCTTATCTGTCAAAGTATGGATGATGATGTCAATTTTAGAGAAAAATAAAGCTCCAATACATTGGCCACCTGATGTGAAGAGTCAACTCACTGGAAAAAATCTGATGGGAAGGATTGAGGGCAGGAGGAGAAGGGGGCAACCAAGGATGAGATGGTTGAATGGTATCACCACCTCAATGGAGATGAGTTTGAGCAAACTCTGGGAGATGGTAAAGGACAGCGAAGTCTAGCGTGTGCTGCCATACACAGGGTCACAAAGAGTCGAACATAACTTAGCAACTGAACAACAACAACAAACTAGAAAGGTGATAGAGGGGGATGATAAAAGGATACATATTGATAGTTGGATAGCTAGGTTCCACATATAGCACCAGGCATGCTGCAGTCATCCAGGATATGTCAGCTGCTTTTCTTTGCTGTTAGTAAAGTATGTTTCAGGTTATTATAGGTCTGTCTTCAAACTGCACACCTCCAAGATTCTCCAGGATATAGTGTCCTCAGTATAATGGTTAGTGGGGCAAGATGGTGCTTCTGGCTGAGAAAGGGAACCAGCCTCTTCCGCCTAATGTTCCTTTTCATGAAAACTGAGCTTTCCTCCTCTTGCACGTTGTATATCCATGGCGCTAGAGTGGGTGCAATCCTTTGCAACATGGCTTTAAATTCTGTAAGATTTAGTTCTTTCAGCATTGAACTCCAAGGTTTAAGATTATTACTTGTTTATTTGTATTTATGACTGGTTAATGGCTGCACCTCCATCTGGAAATTTTATAATGAAAACACAGGTACAGAAAGATCAAAACAATTTACCTGATGTAAAAGCGGGTATCAAGTGAAAGAGAAGGAGAGAAAAGGATCATGAAAACTCCTTCCTGAGGAAAAATTGAGCAAATGAGCCCAAAGTATAGCCTTCAGCCTTCTAGCAGCCAGGAGAAAAGGGGCATTGTTGTGGACTGTGGAGTTCTGTTATCTTGGTTATCTCAGGGTGGGAGGCATTTCACATCAGGAGGAACAAATGTCTCTCTGCTCTTGGCCCCTGGAAGGATTTGATGCAGGAGTCTTTATGTAAGGTTATTTTAAAAGGCAAGGGAAAAGAAAAAAAAGATCCCAGAGCAGCTTTTAGGATGGCTGCAGAGACACACCCCATCCGGCCATTATTTATATTAGTCTAAGAATATCTGACAACATCCACAGCTCCTCCCTCACAACAGAGTTGCATTATGGAAGATCACTTGGCGGGTGACACATGTGCATTCCTGGCCTGGCTCTTCCATTCATCTGCTGGGTGACTTGGGCCCATAAGTTCACCCCTTCGGGGGGCCTAGGTTTCTCTCCTGTTCAATGAACTCCCCTTGCAGTTCTAAGGGCCAGTGTTTATCTTATTCTACATGTGCTGAGCAGAGAACCATCTGAAGTTTCTCCTCCCCTTGCCCCCATCTTACAAACAATAAGCACAGCTTCAGAACTACCAGGGAATATAGAGGAAGAGAAAGGGGGACACTGGTCGAGAAAACCAGCCCTGGGATCATTTTTGTTTTCTGTGGGAGAGGAGAGGGGTGATACATGTCCAGTAGAGTTTATGTAAGCTGCATGCTTTCTCATAGCATCTCGTGTATATGGAATCCACCATCTCCTCTCCCTCTGGCCTCCTTTCTCCAGCTTTCATTCTGCTCGTGGAGCAGATGACCAGGACTTCTGTGCCCCTTAGCCCAAGCGTAGGGTCTCTGACTTTCCTCACTCACTCCTTCACAAGTCACAAATCGGTATTTCCTTCCCATGCCCAGGTTCAACAGATGCAGAGACGGACCTGGTACAGTTCAGTGCTTGCACCCTTCACTAAAGCTCACACATCTCTTTCTGCTCCCTCCCTGTCACCAGAGCACCCCAGACATGCCCACAAACAGGATGAACCTGCAGAACTGCAGAAGTCTACCAGAAGAAGAAGAAGAAAATAATTCTTGTATCTCTGAGGTTCCTGCTTTGTCTGTCATTTGGGAATGCAAACATAAAGTCCCTTCCAATTAACAACCTTTCTTATGAGGCCTCAACTACTCATGTCATGAGTGAGTAATTCCAAGGTAGCGAGTTGTTGATAAACACACACCTCCAAAGTGCCTAGTTTCTACTTGGCAATTCCGATCATAATTACCTTGAAATTATATAACTGCAAATTATCCTGCCATGTGAGTGGTGTAAATAAGTATGTTCCTGCTCTGCAATAATAAATTTGAATGACATGACTAGTTAATTAATAGCCATTGGAAATTCACTGATGGCCTACCAAAACAATAAATTTCTCCTCAAGGCGGGGAAGAAGGTATTTGGAGTTTGTTCCATTTGGTTTAATGAAGGCCTCCATGCAGGCATGGATAGTCCCTGCTCTTTCTTTTCTCTTGGTCCCTGCTGTTTGAATTGGGAAAGTGAACCTCTGTTGAGTTGGCAGCAAGGGTTCCTTAGACTGAAAGCAGAACTCTGGCCCTAAAGGTGATGAGGCCAGGCTTTGTCATGGCCTTTGTGATCGGGGACAGTGCTTAATCCCTCTGAGCCTCAGTTTCCTCCTCTATGAAATGAGAGGGAGGCCAGATGATGGGGACCTCATGTGGTTGTCACAAGGATTAGATGGTTACACACGCAGAGGGTGCTATAAGCCCACAAACCTCTCCAGGGTTAGCTGCTATCCCTGACCAAGACAAGGAGGAGAGCCCTGCTTCACAGGCTATATGACTTCCTTCCTCCCAGGGCCGAGTCTGATTCAGCTGGGTGTGGGAAGCGCTGTCACAGCAGAGACTCGGTCACGCTTTGTCACTTGACGGTGGCAGATTGAACCTAGCTCTGAACTTTTGCCATTTTCCAAAAGGAGATTATAACTCCATTCCCATCGGGAAATAAGGGGCGTGACTTGAGATGCGTGAGAGGAAAGGATTACACCTAAAGAAATTTAACTCTGGAGAGATTACGTTCTCAGCCTTGCCTTTAGCTGAGAAGTCAGCCAAGAGTGGACAGTCTAGTAACAACTCTGGCTGGCTGTGCAACAGGAGGGCTCCTGCCTAGCAGCCGGAGCTACCCCGTTGCCAACTTTTCTGAATCTCTCTCAGCTCACTCTTCCTATGGGTGCCTCACTCAGGCAGGAAAATCCCCTGGGGGAGGAAGGGGGATGGCACCCAGCAATTTCCAAGGAGTGTCCACACTAGACTCAGAGGACTTTCAAATACAATTTGGCCAAGAAAGGCCAATTTTCCTTAAGACAGAAAATGAATGCCACTGCTTGGCTTGCTCTTTGATGCGTGTGAGGGCTGCACCTTGACAAATAGAAAGCTGCTTTTGGGAGATGATAGATTTATATTCCAAAGTACTGCCTAACTTGTAACCATAGTAACAAACAAAGCTATTACATAAAATGGCTTCACCATGTGAAAGCAATAATTATATTAACCAGATGGGAGGAAAAAGGAGAAGGAAGTCTGATCAATGTGGAAGGCACCAGTAAATTGGATTGAAAATGCATGACATTTTCCTAAATTACATCTCTTTGGGGGAGGGGGCAGGAGCCCAAGAATGAGGAGCCATGATCAAGTTGGGAGCAGGCCCCACCAGGTGGCAGCATGCAGAAGTTGTTGAAGCAACTCCTCTGTTGATGGTTTTTGGGCTCCAGAAGCCAGCTTAATACTTCTGCAAGGCTTGATTTTGAAGCACCAACCCCTCCCATCACCAATTCCATGGGGAATTTCCCTGTCAACGCTAACAATATGGAAATGGCCCAAATTAGACTTTATTAAAGAGCATGTTGGTTGAGAAATATGCTAGTTGCAGTAAGCAATGTGAGCTAAATAGAATATCAGCGTGATCTGATGAGGCCTAGAGTCTGTGGTATAAATCAGGGCTCCCCGTGGACTTAACTCCTGAGTTTCTACCCAGATCACTCCCTCTAAATGCCTGGTGCTCAAATGAAGCTGTATATTAGAATCATTCAGGACACTTTAAAAAGGACTGGTACCTGGGTCCCACCCTCACCCTTTCTGATTTCATTGTATGTGGTATATCTTGGGCATTGGGATTTTTAAAAATCCTCCAACTGATTTAAATGAGGTTTGTATGAGTCAGATGGATGGGAGGCTATTTATTAAGATGGAGGTGATGCTAACTAGTCACAGTTGGCAACTTTGGGAGCAAAAGAAGTCGGAAACTTTCTCATGAACTGCGCTCACTTTAGCCAAGTGGGTAGGCCTCTGTTTAATTATTCTTGCTAGAAAACACCAGTTAAAGAGCACAGAAAGTGTCATCCCGATGTATCAGACTGTTTGCACATTTGTTGTAGACTGTCAAGGACCCTTCCCTTGTTTGCCAGAAATCTCAGTGAAGGTGTCTCCTGTAAAATCCCTGGCCAGTCAAAGCTGTTCCTTTTCAGGGGTGGGAAGATTACACAACACAGGTACATCTCAGGGAATCTAAGTATCTAGCTAGATCTTGTGTAACTGGACCCAGTCCGTCACACAACACATACAGGACAGCCCTGGGAAAAAATGTGAAATAGGCAAAACTGCCTTTTCTTCCCTGGCTCCTCCCTTTCCTATCCCTTCCCCTCCCCTAGGACTTCACCCAGGGGATTTTGAACCTTCTCTCCTTTCACTCAATTTTCGATGTGACCTTTTGGTGAATGAAATAATGGATTAATCAGAGAAAGAAACTCCCCCACCCCTTCATGTGTAGAGCACTCATTCTGTGATAGACGGCACACTTAGAGCTCTATCTCATTCAGTTTTCACACAAGTGTATAGAAGCCAGTATTAGCTCCATTTTATAAAAGAAGAAACCAAGGCTTAAAGAGGTTAAATACCTTGGACTGGGTCCCATAGCTAGCAAGTGTTAGAATGGGACTTGAATCCACATCTGTGTGAGCTGGAACATTTAATCCTACCTTAAGCTGCTTCCTTCTCTGCTTCTCAGAGCTGGAGGTTTCTTCTTGCTTCTCTGTCCAATAGGGAGCCACTAGCCATGTGTGGCTATTTAAATTTAAATCTAAATTAGTTAAGATTGTATAAATTGAATATTAGTTAAAATTATATAAATTATATAAAATTAAAACGTCAGCTCCCAGACTTGTGGACACAGTTGGGGAAGGAGAAGGTGTGGCAAATTGAGAGAGTACCATTGAAACATATACTTTAACCTTTGTGAAACAGATAGCCAGTGGGGATTTGCTGTGTAACGCAGGAAGTTCAAACCAGGGACTCTGTGATAACCTAGAGGAGTGGGTTGGAATGGGAGGTGGGAAGGAGGTTCAAGAGGGAGGAGACATATGTACATCTGTGGCTGATTCATGTTGATGTATGGAAGAAACCAACACACTATTGTAAAGCAATTATCCTCCAATTAAAAATAAATAAAATGTCAGTTCCTAAATCACACTGACCACATTCAAATGCTTAGTATGTATGTACAGATAGATAAATAGATATAGATAACCAGTGACTACTATATTGAGCAGTGCAGAAAGCAGAGTATTTATGTCACCATAGAAAATTCTACAATGCTTAGGAATTACCTGTCAAGTCTTTTCAATTGACAGACGAGGAACTAAGGGCCAGGAAGTAAAAGTGACTTGCCTCAGCCCTCCCTTGCCTCAACCCTGCTCCTACCAGTGGTCAAGCAGGGGCTAGAACCTAGCTTCCTGATGCTCACCCCTCGCAGTCTTCACACTAGACTTAAACATGCTACTCAAAACCAGTCTTGGACGTTGAATAGAGGAAGTCAGCACAACCTGGGAGGCTGTGTGTTGGCTGTGCTGGGTGGCCAGGGTAACCATAGGGAGGAGATTTTGCACCCTGCCTTTTGAAAGTGGAGAAGGAACTCCTGAAGCCCCCAGTGTTATTGCTGCTAAGGTTGAATCACAAGGGTCTGTGTAAATAGACAGGAAACATCTCTGCACTCCGTGATCCGTCAGTGAAACCAGTGCTGCCTAAGCACTTCCTCCAGGGCCAGTGCTGGGTAGGTGTGTGTCTTCCCTCGGATGTCTGGGCTATAGTCAGACAACTTCTCTGTCAAGTGTCAATGCTGGGACTTACCTGGAGATCCAGTGGTTAAGACTCTGAACTTCCAATGCCAGGGACACAGGTTCAATCCCTGCTCAGGGAACTAAGATCCTATATGCTGCATGGCAAAAAATAAATAAAAGATCATCATAGATCACTCATAATTTTTAAAAAATGAATAAGAATCTAAAAAGAAAAGAAGAGTATTAATGCTTGTAATCCGCGATGCAGCTCAGGAAACATGTGGTATTGCTTCTCATGGTCCAAACTGAGGAGGACAGGCTCCAATTATGAGTAGGACATGTCCCTGTCCTGTGGGATTCCAGATCTAGAGGAACTTTAGGGCCTGATACATGGTGAACTGGAGAGAGCCTCAGCTTTAGAGTCAACAAATCTGTGTGCAAATTCTAACATGGCCACTTTCTAGTGGATGCCCTTGTGTAGGATATATAGTCTCTTTGACCTTTCCCTCCTCAATGATATAGTCACAATGGCCATAACCAGGCAGTAGTTTCTATTATTAGAACTGACATGAGAAATGGGGTCTGTGGCCAGATACCTGTCTCAAAGTAGGTGCCAAAGAAGCCTTAGTTCCCTTCCCTCCCTTCCTGCTTCTTTCTGGCTATCCCACTAGCCCCCAGAATCCTCTGACATTTCTTCATTCAAAAGGTGGATACTCACTTTAGGATGTCTGAGATTTTACTGCATTGTTTTTCTAAATGGTGGTACTCCCAGGCCTTGGTTTGCATGGATTTGCTAATTTCCCATTTGTTAACATACTCGTGGATTGCTTCCTAGACAAGTGAGATGGTCAATGGAAAATTCATTCCATCACACTTATGTTTTTAGAGCACAGAGGAGCAAAATATACACATTTTGTGGGGAAAGAGGCCAGCCAGACTATAAAATATTCTTTCATATCCCCAGTACCTACTCAGTGCTTTCTGTGTTCTGGGTACTGTGGTAAGCATGGGGGGTGCGATAACTGGACATGAGAGACAAAATTAAAATCGTGAAGGCGATTCCACAAGACACAGATGGGAAGCTCACCCTTATATTGCTTGTTGTGGATAAAACTCTGACTGTAGATGTTTGTAAGGAGGCATGTTTGCCTTATTCTTCCAAATCTGGGAAGACTGTAAATGTCTTCTCTTTCACTAGGACTCTGCACACCCTGACTTTCCCAATGGCAAGTACTTCTGGAAAACTCCTTTCCCAGAGCCTGCAGTCCTTTTTCTTGGAATCTAACACTGCGCTTTATGTTTGATGTTTCTTGAGTCCAAAAAAATTTCTTAATTCACAAAATTATCACACAATATTCCCTGGTCATGTAAAGTCTGGCAAATTAGCACAGCTGCCTGAAGAAGGAAATAATTACTTGGCATGTGAGCCCCTGTTTGTCTTCATGATCCTTTCCTCATCAGTTGAGTGCAGAACACCTTTGGAGTGTCTTTTATGTACCAGATATAGTATTAGACACCAGGGTTGAAAAGGACATGGTCCTCTTCCTGTAAGATTCACCATGCGGAAGGATGACAGACACCAAATAGAAACACTTGATCCATCAGCCCAAGTTCCACAGGAAGGGATGACACTGGGGAAAGAAGTGGTCAGTTGTTAGGGCTTGCAGAACAGTGAGATGGAAGGACAGACAAGAGGAAGAAAGAAGACTCTCAAAAGAGAGAATAGCATGTATAAAGGCTGTATATACCTTTTGTTCGGACTCTCTTAAACAGACTCCCACTCCACAACTGTAACTTTGAACCTAAACAGTCAATCTAAAGTGTTTAAGTAGGTTCTATACTTAACCAAACTCACACTCACACTCATTCTTTACCCATGTCTGCTGCTAACCAATGGCAGCAAAACAGAGCGGTATCTTCGTTCTAGCATTTGCCTTAAAACAGGGCTACCTTTCTGTCTTGCTCCTGACTCACAGTGAAACAGAAAGACCTGGAATGAGGTAGGTCATTGATTCGGTCTCCTGAGAGAAAGGACAGTGTGACCTGTCACGTTGTGGGCAGGAGAGGGGGATGGTGTGTAGTTGGGCTGATAGTCTCTGAGAAGTGTAGAAACAGCCAGAGGACCTGGCAACCAGAAGGGAATGCCGTGATGGCAGCCAGTTTCCTCCACGCCTTCCCAGGAGTGGTGGGTGTAGGAAGCTGGGGTGGAGGGGCTGATCACGTGCTTCTTCCCCTGCTTCTGGAAACCAGAGATGTGACCAAGAGCTCCCTGTAACTTTCCAAGGAGTGGGTGTGGAGGCTGTGGAAGTGATGGTGGGCCAGGAATACCTCCTTGAGTCTGAGTACTGAGTGGCTGGGCTCTGAGCTCACCTCAAATCCCAATACACAGGAACCATAAAAAGAGGGCAGATTTTTTAAAGCCTTGATGCAGTGTTCCAGTGAGACCTAACTGAAGCAGTTGTTCATAAGAATAAATCCTTGAGTTCGCAGGACAAAAGGAAATACTCTTTGTTATGGGAAAGAAGTAGACATTTTCGAAGCACAATTTCTTCAAACTTGTTTCTAAAACTAGATTCTGGTGATGGTTATACTAATGATTTACTAAAAATCACTGGACACTCGCAGTATGTGGGATTTATGGTATGTAGTTTTATCTCAGTAAATCTGCTTAATTTTTTAAAAAAGATCTAACAAATTTTAACAAATCCAACCTGTTAATAGGTCCTCCAACCAGTTCGCTAGTGCCTAGAACGTTCAATAGGCATTGCCTTAAGCAAAATAATGCAGTCAGTGGGCTGCCTTGAGTGTTCCTAGGAACCTTGTTCTGCCCCGTTCCCACCCCTGTGATCTCTCCCCACATCAGTTGACTGAGACCCTCTTCTTGGATCTCCACACCTCTTGTTTCCACGCCCCCTCCCCCGCCCCCACCAAATTGCTAAGTATTTTACTTATTCATTAGTGAATGAGTCCATTGCCCTGAATTGATTCTTTAATATATTTGTACTTCATGCCTGTCTCTCATTGTAGAATGATTATTTTTAGATCCCCATTCGAGGGATTTAAAGCCTTAGGGGAAGGGCTAGAAGAGAGTTAAAGAAGAGGTTGTTTCTCATAAGAACCTGGAAACTACACCAGGAAGGCAGCCTTGTGTTTTGTCTACAAATAAAATCAACAGACCAAGTGTGATGAAAGATTGGGTTGGTCCGATGTTCTCGGACTTGGCCATGTAAGTGGCCTTGGGAGTAGAGGGTATGCTGCAGGACTGGTCCAGCCATTTCATCCATCCATCAGTGAAGCAGAAACAGCCAGGTACTGCCATAGCTAGCTGTAGTCATACAAGGGTGATTTATGTTGGTAGAGTGGGGCTTGGACTGCTAAATAGTGACATGACTAACAGGATGGGGATGCCTTTAATTAGTTATTATGGTGTCACACTTTTTAACCTTTAAAAGCATCGCATGTGTACCAAGGTAGAAGCGTTGTGATTCCCTGCAGAGAAAATCGGTTGTGGAACTAGCCAATCTAGGTTTGTCCCGCCTTTGTTGTTCTCTAGCTGTGTGACTTAGATGGGCCACCTAACCCCTCTGAGTCTCAGCACTCTCATCTCTAAAATGCAGCTGTACCCACAAATACACAGGGCTGTTTTGAGGCAGGTGGTATTCACCTGTTTACAGATATTACAAGGAGTAATTGAAGTCGAAAAACAGCATTTCTACAAGTTAAAACGCTCTACAAGTAGAGAATATTATTGTTTACTCAATCTTTCAGATCAATTTCAGAAAAAGATAATGTAGATGAATGAGTGAGTGAGTGAAGTCGCTCAGTCATGTCCGACTCTTTGCGACCCCATGGATGGTAGCCCACTAGGCTCCTCCATCCATGGAATTTTCTAGGCAAGAGTACTGGAGTGGATTGCCATTTCCTTCTCCAGGGGATCTTTATTACCAATCTATCTGATGGCAAAGCAGGACATTCATAGCTAAGTGATTTGTCTACCCAGGATTAATAGTCACATCTCTTGCTAGAAACATGAGCCTTTCTGGATGGCAACATTTTTAAGATTCAGGGTTAGTTTCCACTGTGATTCAGGGAATCTAGACGGGGGACGTCAACACTGACATTTCGGAACCCTTCCAGTTAGTCTCAAGAGTTCAAATAGCGCTCTGTTCAATACAACCCGGAGTGTAATCGTTTGTTGGTAATAACCTAGCCCTTGTTTAGCTTCATAGATCCGACTTTGAACCTGGACATCCCATGGACAAAAACATCAGTTGCTTTTTATTGGCATGTTGGGTGGAATGGCTCCACACAGCTAGGAAACAATTTTATTTTCCCCTTTGCAACTCAATTATAAGGCTGAAGGGCACATATAGATTTTTCTGTGGGAAGCAAAGGGCTTTCAGGCTTACTTTATTGGTAGATTTCTGCATCACCTCCATGGTGAAGGGTTAGCTGCTTTTAAGAGGCAGAAATGCCCAGACTGAAACAAAGAAGGGAAGAATAGTGATATATTCCAGTTCGCCTTGTGAAAAAGAGGGAGGTATTCTAAATCTTGGCCTTTCACTCCTGAGGCCCTTTTCTTTCCTGAGGTTCCATGAATGAAACCAGAAACCCTGCCCAGGGCCCGGGATGGTGGTAAGAACTCTGAATTAGGAGCCAGAGCCCTGGCCAGAGCACTCTCCCAGCTCCAACACATGCTGAATTCAGGACCTTCAACTTCTGTTCCTCGGTTTCTGCCTCTACGAAATGCAGGAAGTGGACCAGCTGCTTTATACATGCCCCCCTGATAAATATCCTGTGACTGTATTTTCTACAGATTTTCTAAGAGTACCTCTGTTTTTATGTGTGAGAGGATTAAATACTGTGATAAAGTTTTCAAGAAGATGGAAAAGCAGGAATAAATTTTGGCCCTGGGATTCCTGCTCACGTGGACTTTGTCTACTAGCCCACTGTAGGTACAAAGGAGCTGCTCTCCAGTGCCTTGACTCCTGAGGCTTAGGGCTTGGTGAGAGACTCTTCTTCTCTTTCTGATATTTTTTTTATTAATTATTCAAATCCCAGAAATGCCCAGATGCCTGAGTGCAGCTCAGCTGAGAGTCCACGGCTGAGGCTGGCAGATGCGTCCAGCTTGGTGTCTGAAACAGACAGAGCAGGTGGAATATTGGGAACCAGTGTCCTTGCAGTGATAACATTTGCAGTCAGTTTTCCAGCCCAGTAGAACTGTCGATGGCTGGCATGACTTCTCGGGACATGTTTCGACCTGCCCTGAGAACAGTGGTGTGAGTGGACCCCTCCCCCACCCCTCCCGGAGGTCAGGATGTCAGGCACCTCATCCACCGCGGGCAGAACAGACTGGAAAGGACATCCAGTCCAAGGGGGACATCGTTTCTCCCCTGCACTGGGTTGTTTGTCTACAGCAACCGTAGAACTCTCTGTAAAACATAAAATACCGGAAAATAGTTCTCATCTCCAACACCAAGCAGAGCATAATGGCCCCAGTACTGTGGCATTTGGCACAATATTCATTTGGCAGAACCACATGGTCTTGTGTGGGTAATAAGCTTGATAATCAGTCTGCATTGCTGGGGCAGTGATGAGGGGAGGGTTGAGAGGGGGATAGAATGGGAGAGAGACCACTCTGGAAATGAATGTTTAATCCAAAGTATTATTGTTGGAATCTCTGGAGAAAATGGCTTCTGAATATACAGAGTTTTCAATGCAGTTTAAAAACGGAATGACTTCTGGTTTTTCCATTTATTGTCGCTTCCCCAAGCTTATTTTTAGTAGCGCTAATAGTGCCGCCTACCCCTGTACTCATTTGCTACAGATTTTAAAATTTGGTATTATCCTGTCTCTCTGGAGGTGCCTTCTATTTCTAAAACATTAGTACCATGGAGGGGGGAAAATAGGGCATTTCTGAGAAAAAGGAGCCTGGGATATTTGCATTCCATTTTGATTAGTATTTTTGCTTCTCGCAGTTCATTCTGAATCAAGGGAAAGCATATTTAAATGGAGATAAATTGATGCCAAGGATCTCTGGACACCAAAGTCCCCTCTATGCCTGACACACGAACAACACAGTTAACTCAGGCATGAGTGTCCCCTCAGAGCTGGGCTGATGGTGTCTCTGATGCAAGGGCTTCACTGAGATGGAACAGGGTGAGCTTTGGGCCAGAAAAAAACCACATGAGCATGTGGCCTGTGTGCTTCTGGGTGGGAATGAGGAGTACAGGCTTAGAGGCCAGCACCAGGCATTTCTAAATGGAAGAAGTCAAGAAACTGCTATCATAGCAGGACCCTCGATACATATTGTGCTCCCAGGAATAGGATTCTGACAATAGAGTCTGCTGCTGAAAAATTACAAGACTTCCAGTCGAGGTTGCAGACCTCAGTGGCTTTGCAAAGACCTCTTCACAAACTGGGCAGCTTTGCCCAGTTACACATGGGAACTAGAGGGAGTGCAGCCTATATTCTCTCTCCCTATTGGCTCCTGGAGTGGTTGATTATTTCTCAAAGTTACCTAACAATGTGCATCCTCAGCTCAGCATGCCTCCTTTTATAAAGCAATGGTTTTGTGACCACATGGTTATCTGGGTTCTTACAGGGACAGTACAGGGCAAGTTTTGAGAAAATAATGCTGTTAGATTTCTGTGTGTGGCCTCTCCTAGCTCAAGGAATTCACCATTAGCCTAAAATGATAGATCTGCAAGGGACCAAGAGAGGTTTTATCTAATTCATTGTTACGAGCTTCCCAACTGGCTCAGTGGTAAGGAATCTGTCTGCCAAGGCAAGAGAGGAAGGTTGGATCCCTGGGTCGGGAAGATCCCCTGGGGAAGAAAACCCACTCCAGTATTCTTGCCTGGAGAATTACATGGATAGAGGAGCTTGGCAGGCTGTAGTTGATGGGGTTGCAAAGCGTCAAACATGACTGTATGACTGAGCATATTACATAGTTAAGGTCCCTGAGCCCAGAGAGAGGACCTCTGGCTGAAAGTCTTGTACAGATGTCCTGCATGGGTTAACAGGCTATGTTTCTGGGCTCTTCTATTACTGAGTTGAGTGATAAGTCATATGGATCCTGTTCAGGCCCTAGCCCAATGAGGCTCTCTGCCTTGGAGTGGGAAGGTTCCTTTTCTATTAGGGTTGGAGTAGGCAAGTAATGAAACCAAAGCTGATATTGACATTAGCACAAGCGTTTTTTGGTGGCCAAAGAAGGGAGAAGCAGAAATAAGTTCACAGATCAACACCTCACCCACCCAGCAAGAGGGATTTAATTTTAAAGAGAAAAGACAAAGCGGGAGGAGTGAGGCCAAGGATGGGGAGGTGTCTGCCTTAGTCTACCGGGAAGGGGCAGGGTTTTTTCTGACCAATCCTTCTTTGGTCCTTAATGTCTTAACATGGACACTGGTAGATGTGTCATATTTAATACGCTAATGTAGTCAAATCAATGAGACTGAGGGTTTGTGGAAGTTCCTTGTCGTCTTGGTCCCAGCTGGTTCCATCTAGGGTTTTGTTGTTTATAGCTTCCTATATTATCTCTGGACCCTTTAACTTGAAGACTGATGTTAACTGTTACTTGAAGTTGAGTGAGTGGGGTGGCAGGTTTTGAGCAAGGACACTCCTGCTAAAGGTAGGGGTGGGAGGAGAGTTGATGGTTTTTGAGCAAAGACCTGGAGGAGCTCTGCCAACACCTCCCCTGGTTCTTGAAGAAGACAGAAAGACTGCTGTGATGTGCATTTAGAGAGTCAGAGATTCCACGAACCCCCATGACTGGGTCTTCCCTCTCCTTTGAAGCTCTGGCATGCTGAGTATCCCCGAGTCAGTTGCTTTACCTCTCTCTGCTTCATTTACCAAGTGTGTAAAATGCTGGTGTTGCTGGTGATGGTGATGATTATCAGTCCCTTCCATAGTGGTTAAAGAAGGACCTTTAGAGTCAGAAACTGGGGTTCAAATTCTGGCACTTCATTATTCCAGATGCTTGGAGCATTTGGAGTCATGCTCTCTGAGCCTCAATTTCCTTGATTTTAAAATAGAGGTAATAATTCCTAATTCATAAAGTTGTTGTGAGAATTAAATGATAAAATATATATGTAAAACTTTTGGCCTGTGCTCAATAAATGGCACTAATAATAATAATACATTTCAAAGATGTAGGTAGAAGTCCTTAAAAAATCCTAATGAGTGGTAGAAATATTAGTTGTTATTAACCAAAGTGACCATAGCATCCATCCCAAGCTCCTGTCAAGTAAGATTTCTGCATATCTAGCAGCTAGATCAGCCCAAAGCTAAGACAGCTTAAACCACTTGTTTGCCTCTGACACGGTCTGGCTATTTCTGACATGGCCAAAGAGACCACAGAGGGCATTAAGCTGCAGAAGAGAAACTACAAACACGATTTCCAAGAGGAAGAGATTTCCTATAATGGTCGGGACCACCTCCCCGCCAGTTTGATTTCCTGCGCAGATGAGTATGTTGAAAAGATTGATGTGGGCATGACCTTCAGACCCTGTTTGGAAATTACACGTACAAATGGTACTTTAATGGTACATGTGGCAGTCGGGGGGTTGTGTTAATTACATTTGAATAGCGAGCTGGTGATAACTCACTAGCTCAGCCTCTGGTAGTTAATTTTGTTACATCCAGGGGAAAATTCTGTTGGGGTCTATGAGTAGCTGTGGTGCAATTAGGCGGCCAGAAGGTTTTTGTCGGCACAGTTGCTATTGATTAGTATTTACTTTTAAAAGAGTAAAAGCTATTCCCTCACACCAGAGCTGCCTAATCTGTCAGGGACGAAGCTACACATTTCAGGCTTGCATTCACAGGCTTTTTCATATATTATGAGCCCTCCCCCCACTCCAAAAGAGTCCAATATAAAAATTTTCCCAACTGGTGTTAATGATTCACAAATAAAAGACATATACCACAGCCAAGATCTCATTAAAAGAGGGAAGTCTTTTTGTAGATTTGCTTATTTATTTATGAAACGCCTCTGAAATATTTATAAACGCTTCCCTGATATTTGTCTGAAAATACGTTTTAGGGCTTCTTTCGGTGGAAGGCAGGGGGAAGGGGAGAAGAGAGGAGAGGATGTTGGTGGAAGAAAGAGAGGTGATTTGGCCCAGTTCCTTCCTGTAGCAATGGATGCGCCAGGGTATACAAATGTGTCACTAGGGGGTGCCCCAGGAACCAGCAGACTAACCGGCTCAGCACAGGTGACCCGCTCTCTTGGATCTCTTAAAGAGAAGCAATGACAGTCACGAGCACTGTGTTTAATTTTCCTGACAGAACCGGGGCAGATACGGACGCTCTGGAGGCCTTTATCACTTCCTTCACTTTTAGAGCTATTTATTAATTGAAATAATAGTTATGCTACCCCTTGCCTCAGACCTACTTTCATCTGTTTAGCAGTTGCTTTCTACGAAATACAAAAGAGCTCAGCGATGACACCGGTGTCTTAATTAACCATTGAACACCTTCTAGAGCAGCTGTCACAACTCTTGTCACTTGAAAGAAAGCACAGTGGTTCCTGTTTAAACACACACACACACACACACACATACACATATACAGCGGTGGGGGGGGGGGAGTTGATCTAATGAGCTGTGTTTGACGTGTGTGAAGAATTACATTTTTTATCATCATGCTTTGCACTCACAGAGCAATGCAAATTAGGGAATCTCAGGCCACTGTGAAAGAAACCTGTGAATTTACTTTTCTCCCTGCCTTTCAGAAAAAGATCATGTTGCACAGTGGCTCAGGGAAGTGGTCCAAGATCAGAGATGATAACAGGGCTAAGCTTTTGAGTCAGTTAAAAAAAGAGGAGGGGCTGATGTAAACTTATGTAACCACAATGTTTCCAAGCCTTTCCAGCCCTGGGGTATGAATGAATCTCATTAACATCAAGATCAGAGCCTCAAGCCCTCACCTGTTAGCGCAGGTAATACAATCCCTTACAAAACTCATCCCAACCTCAGCATTTCTTTGAGTTCCCAAAGGGGTGTTTTATGTCTGTTGAGGAATTAGCCTAGGCTTCCACAGTTGACTAGACTGCTTGCTATTCCAAGTTCCACTAGTGTCATCACCATTGTCTTAGCCCACCCGAAACCACACCACTCTTATTTTTCTTGAGTGTTACTTATGGGCTTCTGTTTCTTCTCATGATTAACTGCTGGCCCAGGCTACTAACCTGTTTAGATCTTTCATTACCATGACAATTAAATAGCAGTCTGTGTTGAAGTGAGGAATATTTCTGTCTCTGGGCTCATGTAGGAGCACATCACCTTAGTAAAGTAGTTTGAGCCCCGAGTGTTCTGGAAATTGATGAGAGAATTCTTTCAGTTCATACACATAGCCCGTTTCTCTTCAAAGTATATACAACTCCTGGGAAGCAGGGCTGGGTGGGTTTAAACACCAGCCACCATCATGGAGGGCTTCCCTGATAGCTCAGTTGAAAAAGAATCTGCCTGCAATGCAGGCGACCCCGATTCGATTCCTGGATCAGGAAGATCCGCTGGAGAAGGGATAGGCTACCCACTCCAGTTTTCTTGGGCTTCCCTGGTGGCTCAGCTGGTAAAGAATCCCCGGCAATGTGGGAGACCTGGGTTCGATCCTGGGTTGGGAAGATCCCCTGGAGAAGGAAAAGGCTACCCACTCCAGTGTTTTGGCCTGGAGAATTCCATGGACTATGTGGAATCACAAAGAGTCGGACAGGACTGAATGACTTTCGCTTTTCACCATCATGGAGGGGGGAGCATCTTCCCATCTGACTCTCAGAACTGTGGCCAAGTCTAATTAGCCCTGTCAGATTTTCCCTTGATGACCCTTGTTTTTCATCCCCATCTCCTGACCTTCATCCCTGCTCTCTTCTTCAAGCCATCATATTTGTAGGTACACATCTGAATCTCCAGTGTTCCTAAAGATCAAGTACGCCTCCCCTCTTGAGGAAGCTCCTTAACCCTCATGCAAATTAATACTTACAGGAAAGACTTGTCTGACACCACATACCATGTATCTGCAGCTCCATCCTGTCCCAGCAAGGACCTCCAGATCATAAAGATAAACCTAGTAAGAAAAGAAGCTCTTGGGAAAATCCAGAGTGAATCTTGGGATGGGTAAATGTGCAGATGGCATAATGATTGACTCATTTCAAATATATTACTACAAGTTACGTAGGTAGCCAGGACATGGACACCAAGTAACTGGTCTGAAAATTCCTCAAGAGCCAAACAAATGCTGTTCCTGACACTGGGCTTCAAGTCCAGACTTGGCACATAATCTGAGAATGCCAGGAACATCATGGCAACCCAAGAGTTGTTATTATTGGCCACTTGTTTTTCAAAACAAATAAGATACTTGATTAACACTATATGTGAATGCCAAATGCACCTCTGCAGGCTTATTGAATCAACGGACCAGGAAAGCATTTTATAGCAGGAGTTTGCCCTGGAAATGCTAACATGTTACAAGGTAGTGTATTTGTTTCTACCTCATATAAATCACCTTAGATGAACTTGGAGGCTGGTCCTCTTCTATTTTTCCTACTTCCAAAATCAGGGTCCCTGGGAAGATCATCACCTCTGTAATAACAACTGCATTTCTGTTTCTTTCTTTCTATGTGTCCTTGTCTGTGAATTCACATTGGGATAACATGGTGCATTCTGAATGGCGAGTCTCTGATTTTTCCACCTTGAGTTGCACAGTGCTTGGAGAAGGAGTTGGTGGAATGGAATAGTTTTTGCCAGTTGAATTTCAAAATGAAACAGAGCTTTGACAGTGGGTACCAAGTCCTATGCCTTGGGGCCTCAGGCACCTGAGGAGGCCTTGGTCCTAGCTCTAGTAGACAGAGCTAGGACTCTGAGGCCCCTGATGCTCAATGGGCAGGATGATTCCAGAAGGCATTTATATATCTATCTTATAGGCAAATAGGCCAATAGGGTCCCACACATGTGTTCATCACTAGGAGCAGTGGGTCCTGGTCGTCTCTGCCAAGGGTATCCCCAGGAAGACAGTGTTACTTAATTTACTTTAAAGTTGCAGGGAGGAGAGTCTGGAGGTGGGTTTTTCTTGCTTCTTGTGTAATAAGCCTCCGCTTCCAGTGACCTGGTCCATTCCTCAGGACAGAGTCTATGCTGTCTTCTCCTGGGGCCCTCCAGAACAACGAAGAGACCTACTGGGCCTCCGCTTGGTGCCTCATGAACAATGGTCCCCTTGACTCTCCCCTGGGCTGCAGGGATCAGCCATCGAGGTCAGGATGGTTCCCCGCACACACCTTAGGAGGACCAGGATTCACCCCCTCTGTGAAATGCTTCGGGTTAGCCTACTTCCTCACCACAGTGCTCTTTTTAGTGTTTTTTATTTTATTTTATTTTATGTGTCTAAGAGAGATCTTTTACTAGCAGCTAATAAATTTGGACATATGGATCTCTCCCTTTCAGCAACGAGCATGTCCCTCCATTCAGAGCTTTCTGCAAGCAGGTATAGAAGGGAAGGAAACCCCTCTGCCTGGGAGTGAGCTGATAATTCTCCCCTCCCTGAACTCAAGGACCTCACTCCTCCCCATGGGGGTCTCGGTAACAGGGAAATCAGCCAGCATTATGATGCAGGGTTTTTCCTCTTAGCCTTCACTGAGCACATGCAGCATTACATTCTGCCCCACCGCACCTCTCCTTACCACTGTCTCCCTGAACAGGTTTTTAAGCCATCATACAGCTCCATAGACATGCCTACAACACAGCCTTGGAGAGAGTCTAAATGGGAGCAGGGCTAGCCCTGTTGCTTCCTGAGGCCTGGATTCTAGATGCTGAAGAATGTAGGTGCCAGCAGAGTTGTTGGGTATTGAGCTGTTTTCACACGTGAAAGGAGATTCTCTTCCTTCACCTCAAATGACCTTACAGGAAGCTGATCCACAGAGCCCACAAATTCCCACTAGTGGGGAGGATCATCTGGTAAACTTTGCGTTGCTCTATGTTTTTTAAGGTAAGTCAGCATTTGCGATCAAGATTTTGCTGTTGTCATTTAGTCACTCAGTCATGTCCACCTCTCTGTGATCCCATGGACTGTGGCCTGCCAGGCTCCTCTGTCCATGGGATTTTCCAGCCAAAATACTGGAGTAGGTTGCCATTCCTTCTCCAGGGAATCTTCCCAACCCAGGGATCAAACTTGCATCTCTTGTATTGGCAGGTGGATTCTTTACCACTGAGACACCAGGGAAGCCCCAAGATAAGTAGATGTTTATCCTGTTCAAAGGCCCAGAACCTTCACTGCACAATCTGGTGACCATATGACACAAGTCAGATATCTTTGAATAGGTGAAATATTAGAGGCTAAAATGTGCAATAGAAATACAGAACTCCATTGTAACAAGTCTTATTACTGTTTATTTATAATGTTGTCTAATTTGTTTCTTATGGTACAGCAACAGATGAGAAGAATCTGATTTGATTACTTTTTTGGTTCCCAGACAATGAGCCAAGGCACCCCAGGCATAGCAGCAAACTTGAAAGAGTGCTGGGAAATGCTTTGAATAGTTGAGGAAAATATATCAATTCCTGACATCTGTCAGACAGCGTGTGAACTACTAGCTCAAGGTGGTTCATAGTTTCACTATTGGAATGTATGACATTCTTCTCAGTGATGTCATACCTTTGCAAAGCTAGGGTTTGGGCAGTTTTGCTGTCATGTAAAGCAGCACCACATGGTACAATGTGGAGCAGGAAATGAGGGCGGGGGTTTCCAGGCTAGTGCCCATGTTTGAAAATTTGTGAAGTGTCCACCAGGCACATGTGTCTCCTTAGTATTAATAGATATTTGTGATTATTTCACAATGAAATGAAATATTATTTTCTTTACATTTATTGGATTTATTATTTTTCTGAAAAACTACTAAATTGTTAGGACGTAAATACTTATTAACTTATTTGGATCTAATTAGTTAATAAACTCAACTGTTGGGCCTTTCTTTTTAACTTGGCGTGTTATAAAAAATTCTGATCCATTAATCATGAAACAAGAATGTTTTGGGGGACTTCTGGGTCAGGCAGTACAAAAGGTAAATAATCAATGTTTGTTATTGAATAAATGACAAGAAGTATTTAATATGTGTCCATTATGTGACCTCAAAGCTAAATGCATGACTTCAAAGCTAAATGTATACACACACACATGAGATCTCTCTGCTCAAAGGATTTGGGGGGACAGGGATAATTTTATAGTTGTAGTGTGTGCCATGGCCAGGTACTATACATATAATCCTATTGTATTTGTATGAAAACCTATGAGGAAGGCCATATGGTCTGCATTTTATGGCTTGTGAGATAGTTTCAAGAATAAGATTCTTTTCCCAAATCAAATGTTGGTAGTGAATATGTCGGCTGGTATCTGACTTAGTTCTATTTGATTTTGAAGAGTATCCAGTCTGTTGTACAAGTGTTCTGGACTATACGACGGCAGTAATGAAATATTCCATGTGTTTCCACATAGATGAAAAAGATGACATTTTTAATAATTTTAATTTTATATTGGAGCTTGGTTGATTAACAATGTTAGTTTCTGGTATACAGCGTGATTCAGTTATACATATACATGTCCATTTTTAAGACTTCCGTGACAATCCAAGTGACTCTGTACTCTTGAACTGCTGTTGTTTATATTTTCCTGTGTTGATCATTTTATGAGCATACTTAATTCTGTTCGTGAGTATACATTTTAATTCTTTCTTCTTTCCCTAATGATGTGAATTAACCATTTCACTTTGAAACTTTCCATTTGGCAGACCATAAATGACCCTTTTAATCTTGGACTTCGTAAGTTATACCCAACAAAGTTAAAAAGCACCAAATGATCCCAGTTGTATTATGGTTGTGAAGTTGCGTGATGTTCAAGCTTAACCCACATCAACTAAACCAGCACAGAGAAGAATTCCATTCAGGCTGATGGGAAAGGGCATCTTGCTCTTTCCAGGAAACAGTGAGAATAACTCTGTGGAAAATTTGCTTCCCTGATCTTTACATAAAGAGAGTCAGGCTGGAAGGTGGAGGCTAGCAGACCCTAGGCCTCCCCTGCTATCCTCTGTTGAGTGGACTATTGTGTTAGTCACTCAGTCGTGTCCAACTCTTTGTGACCCCATGGACTGTAGCCCGCTAGGCTCCTCCATCCATGGGATTCTCCAGGCAAGAAAACTGGAGTGGGTTACCATTCCCTTCTCCATATTGGCTGGATTAGGGAGCCCTTAATAGCATCTCAAAAAAAGAGTTTGACTTTGTGGCCTGACATTTGTATAATGGATATTCTGTACACACATTTCCCAGACTTTGTTGATTCAGAGATTACACAAACTCCTCCTGATAAAGCTGTATGTAATCTGGGTTTACTTAGCCGTTTGTTTAGTTTGAAGTGTGGAGGGTTTTGGAAAGTGGGTTGCTACTTGCACTGAAATGACTTTTTGCTGACGTCCCTACCTGGTGAAATGGCGAGAGGTGGTATGAGTAGATGGTCAAGCACTGGGTCAGATATCTATCAACTGAAGTAGAAAAGAGCGCCATCAGAGAAGCATGGCTAAAGCTGCCAGGGTATGCTTGCTCAGGAAACTCCCTGTCTGGCTTACTTACCTTTCATTACTAACTTTTTACCCAGTCACTCTACTGGATTTCCCCTTTTTCCCCCTCAGAAAGTTAGTGATCATGTCATTTCTAATCCACATTTGTGCATGGCAATCAGATAAGAACTGTGAAGGTACCATGTCCATATTGGGACATATGCTTTGAGTGACTGCGTGATGATCTGCTTTCAACCAGCCCAGGTGGCTGAATGCAGAGTTCTCTGTTTTCTGTGTTGAGGACTTCCGAATATGATGTGTTTGTATTCACATCTCCATGATCTTGTCTGTGAGATCCTAAAGCTGGTTAGATGAACATGAGGTGGGAAAATAGTGTTTTTGAAATATGTTTGCATTTGGCTGACCTCTCAAGTCCAGGCAGGGTTTCTCTTGTACTGTGGACAACCTGTGATAGCCTGGAGATGAAATGCTGCGTATTGTTCTCCTAAGTAGGATGTGGGTCACCCCTGATCCTTGTATTATTAACAATGGTGTGAGGATAAGTCGCTGCCCATGGGGACTCTTTGCTAAATGTTTCTAGGGCATTTCTACCATGGTCTCGTCCATCAGTAAGCCAATGATCGTGGCTTGTCCTCCCCCTCCCAATCTCCTATGCCCTCCTATCAGATCCCTGAAAACTATATGCTGTGTAAAACTTCTTTACATTAATTTTGAACAGTTGTTTTAGTAGCACTTCCCCATCCAACCCCCTGTTATATTTCTCAAAATGTATTATTGCCTTATTTTCTGAGGAATTTCTGACTGCTTCCATTTTAACCACAGAGGACCTGAGCCACACAGAGATTCACCAGTTCTGTCTACTCCTATTCCTTAAGCCCAAGTTTCCAGGAAACAGAATCCCTCCAAAGCCTAAAGACCATCCTGGCCCTCTCCCACATATGTTTTGGAGTCACTGGAACTCAATTTGAATGCATTCTGTCACTTACTAATATGAACAAGAAATAGAGCTTCCTTTTCTAATCTTATAGTTTCTTGACTCCTACTTAAGACCCATCTTCAACATTGTTCATCCAGGATAAGAAGGATGTAGGGGTGGAGGGGAAACATCAAATCCTTTCTCTAACTTAGTAGAGATACTTTAGCCACCTGATGCAAAGAATTGACTCATTTGAAAAGACCCTGATGCTGGGAAAGATTGAAAGTGGGAGGAGAAGGGGCAACAGAGGATGAGATGGTTGGATGGCATCACCAACTCAAAGGACATGAGTTTGAGTAAACTCTGGGAGTTGGTGATGGACAGGGAGGCCTGGCACGCTGCAGTCTATGGGATCACAAAGAGTCGGACACGACTGAATGACTGAACTGAACTGAACTTAGTATGGGCCTTGTCTGTTCTTTTCACAGAGAGATCTTCATCTCTCTCTTATGGGCAGTTTTGCTTTCCCAGAGGCATGACTTTGTGATTAAGATGAGACTCAAGAATATTGAGGTGAATGAATCAAGATGTGAGACTAACAATTGTCAGCTCTTATGGCGTGGAGGTGGTTCCATGGTAAAGAATCCTCCTGCCAATGCAGGAGCCTCAGGACATGTGGGTTCAACCCCTGGGTTGGGAAGATCCCCTGGAGGGGGAAATGGCAATCCACTCCAGCATTCTTGCCTGGAGAATTCCATGGACAGAGGAGCCTGGTGGGCTACAGTCTATAGGATTGCAGAGAGTCGGACATGACTGAGTGACTGAGCATGCACATACACAAGCATTATCTGTGTACATACACATTATCTGTAGACGGGCATGGTGATATATCCAGGTGCATCTCTATCATTTAAACTTTGCCTTTTCAATAAACATGCAATTTCATAGTGACATAATGAAAACAATCACGTAAATAAAATTCCTAAGTCATTTGGAAAACAAGTGCTTCAATTCAGGGCTCAGAAATGTGTATTTAACTACAGCAGATCTACCCACTGGGTGAGGAGCATAAAAACAGATTCTTCCCTGAAGAATGGTATATCAGGCTGCTGGAAACTCATCCTCACCCACCCCATCCACCCCCCCACCCCACCCCCCAACTCAGCCAACATAGGCTTTCGTGGTCTCTGGACATGTGACCAAGATTATTGGGTCAGGCTTTCCTGTACATATCCATCTAGCAGTCATGCCCCCTCCACACAAGAGAAAGATCTGCGGCAACCCTTTAGTTTTATCGTTAGTGAAGAGGAGATGGATGTGTACATCCTGATTACTCATTAATCCCAAAGGCAAAGATCTCGCGATGTCATTTTTGAGATAACATATGCAAAACCCTTGTATGTAATCAAGTTAGGGCAGAACTGGAGTGAAACTTGTAAAACTGTGGGTAGTGCTGGCAATCAGCTGAGAACGGGGTAGGCAGAAGGCTGTCTTCTCTCCTCTGCGGCTATTTACTCAGCTCTGAAGTCTGCTCTCTCGAGTGACTAAGACTCTTCCTGTGTCCACTGCTGTTGGTTAGTTAAACAACTCACACACACACACCGGAGTGGCCCCCTCCTGGAGCTCCCATTCCAGAATGTGCTCTGTTTCTGTTACCTCTGGTCAACCTCAGGAGGATAATCTACCCTGACCTCACTCCCCCCACCCAACTGGCCCCTGGAATTCACATTAGTGAGCGCTGTCCAGGGGGCAGACCCCACGCAGAGTGCTCTTCCTGTCTCTTTATTCCTGGCCATAGGTATTATTTTTCCCCTTTTATAAATGATAAAACTGAGCCTCTTAGAGATGAAGTAACTTGCCCAAGACTGCTGGATGCCAACTCAGGTCTGTATAATCCCAAGCCTAAATTCTCTTGGCTTTGCCACCAAAATAAAAGACTTGCTAAATTCTCTATAGTCTTACTGATTCAATAGATTAAATAGGTTCTCTTGGAATAATTTAATATGAAAAGGATAGTCCCGGGCACTAAAATTGTAAAGGATTTCAGTGGCAAAATTTTAGGTACAAGGTGGATTGGGATGGGAACAATTTGGGGACTATCTTTGGTCACCTCCTCACATACACTATGCTGAGGGATGGCCGAGCATGTTAATGCCTCAAAACAGGTTTGTAACTAAGATTTGCCATTTGGATGTCAGGAAAAGTATTTTTGCATGGCAGATGGATGTTGTTAAGGGATCCAATGGTAGAAATGAGAAATCTGAAACATAGTCTGTATCCAAAGGAGTGAAATGAGTCCTGACTCACACAGGGAGCATTTTGCAAGTGTGTTAGCTTTCCATTGATTGGTACCAGTGACATCTAGATGCATTAGCTCTGAGAGCTGATATGAGAACAAAGATTTGGTCAGAAAAAATGGAGAATAACCATCTAAGAGGCAGATAGGAAAATGGCTTTGCCTGGTCCCCCTCTTGTGGGGATAAATGCCAGTGTTTCTAAGAGCTTATGGTGTAAGTACATCTTTTCTACACACCAGCTTAATGAAAGAGACAGACCTCCATAATCCAGCGATAGGAGCTCCAGAGCAGACTGTTCAGAAATAGAACACAAGTCCTGGTGATGGTTTAGAGAGAGTAAATAAGAAGACCCTTTACTGATAGAATTAAAATGTGTGCTCTTCATAGGCTACCATTGGAAAACATATAGTGTTATCAGGGTTTGCCTTTTTCTAATTAAAAAAATAAGTAATCAGCTACCCATGTTCAAAAATGAAATTTAAATTTCAGCTCTTGCCCTTACCAAACAAATTGAGCGGTTAAACCTTAAGGAAGGAGTCCAAAATGAAAAAAAAAGATTAAAAAAGATAGAGTAGGAGTATTAGCTTCTAATAGCCCTATATTAATTTTTCTCAGGGAAATTGCCAAGAAAAGAAAAGACTGTACTTGAACATGTGTGTTGTATGGGCAAGCCTCTGAAATACAGTGCCTGTAATGATTTATTTCCAGCCACTGACTCTGCCGTGAATGACAGAGTTATTTTATTTTATTTTTTAAAGAAGAAGTCTCAGCCTTAGGAAACCGTGCTTCCAGAAGATGCCAAACTATTGAAAGAGCCGTTCGGAGAGGAGGGTGGGGGCAGGGGAAGTATATTTTCTAAGATTTTCCGATACTAAAACCCATTTACGACTGTTGAGAAAAATCTCTCTGACGGAGGATTTAGCTTTCACTAATCCTTAAGTGACTTGTTTTGACAGAGCCTTTATAGGAGATTTTCTCAGTAACTTTGGTTTGCTCTGAAGGAGCAATTACTGATTTGTCCTCCAGCACCATCTTTTTTTTTTTTTTCTCTACCTTTTCCTGTTTAATGTGTGCCAGTTAATGAACTTCATGTATGTTCCAAAACAGCAAGAGGATCCGATCAGAAGTGTTTACTGTAGAAATTCAGGAACCAGGAACGTTTGGATTTTCTCGGATCTTCCTTTCCCTTTCTGGCCTCTGGGTATCAAGGACCTGGGTTTCATTTCGTGTGTCATGTGGCCTCCTCAGCAGATTCTTTGACTCGGGCTGGTGGAAATCAAGCCCTGCTTTCTATTTACACTGCACTTTCTCGACATAAATATATTTTCTGCTGGCTTGAGAAGTAGGCACGGGGACCCCAGGTTTTTAAGCCTCCTGGTGTTTGCTTTTGCTAAGAGGGGCATTATCTTTTTAGAGGTTACTCACGAAGCTGGAGCGCTCACCTCCTGTAAAAGGGACTGCTGGATGCTGATGCTAAGACAGTGGGACCCTCACACCCATGTGCTGGGGTTTCTCACCCGCCTGCTGCACCTGTGAATGGATTTTTAAATTCCACCTCGAATCCTATCTTCAACTTTGTAATGAAGTCCAGCCCCAATGGAGGCCTGAGGGGGTCTTTCCAGCCCAGAGGTGCTCTGAGTGTGCTCTCAGACCAGCAGCAGCAGGGTATCCTAAGAACTTGTTAGCAATGCAGATTCTCAGGCCCCACCCCAGACCTGAATCAGAAAGGCAAGGGGCGAGGGGCTTGTCAATCTGACTTTTAACACACTCCCTTGGTGATTCTGATGTAGACTGACATTGAGAGGCAATATTTTCCAGTCCCATTCCCATCTTATTTTTGGGGAAAAAACTACTAAAGCAGAGGTCCCCAACCTTTTTGGCACCAAGGACCAATTTGTAGAAGACAGTTTTTCCATGGACCAGAGAGAAGGGATGGCTTTGGGATGATTCAGGTGTAGCACATTTACTGTGCACGGGGCTTCCCTTGTGACTCAGCTGGTAAAGAATCCACCTGCAATGCGGGAGACCTGGGTTCAATCCCTGGGTTGGGAAGATTCCCCTGGAGAAGGGAAAGGCTACCCACTCCAGTATTCTGGCCTGGAGAATTCCATGGACTGTATAGTCCATGGGGTCGCAAAGAGTCAGACATGACTGAGTAACTTTCACTTTCACTTTATTTGTATTTTTATTATATCAGCTCTACCTCAGCTCATCAGATATTAGATCCTGGAGGTTGGGGACACCTGCACTAAGGAACCATGCTCCAAAAGAACTACCACCTTCTGCCTCAGAAATCCCCAGATTTATGACCCCACACTCCATTTTGGCTTGTAACTTCCAAAACTTCCTCTTACACAGTTAGGTGCCTGGTCCTAATTTATGACTGGGTTCACTCTAATTTTTTTTTCTCTTAATTTCTGTAAACCACACCAATGATGGGATTGCTGATTGGGTGTGGCAGGTGAGATTTATGTTTTCGCGCAAGTGTACAAAACTCCAGACAAGGATTAACATACAGAGTTTAAATTACTCTTGATACTTTTTGGAAAGTTGCCAGCTTTAATCCTCTTGTCAAGAAGCTTCTGTGCTAGAAAAAATGATCACCAAAATGGCTTTGCCAGCTTTCCGGTAGAAGTCAGCCATGAGAGCTCTTTACAGGGAGAGCTATCTCTGTGTCCATGTGGTCGACAGACAGAGAGAGAGTTTTTACGGAAGGCAGGCAGCCGTGACATTGTCTTTTGAGGAGAAAAGCATGGTGGGCCACCTCTTGGAGTTGGACGTAGAGTCCTCCTATAGGACCCAGGCGTCCCCATGGCCATTTGGGTGGATTATGGGAAAGACCCTGGATAGGGACCTGGGAGAGCTAGATCCGGATCCCGCTTCTCTCTTCACAAATTGTGTAACCTTGGGCAAATCCCTTGGCATGTCTGACTTTTAGTTGTCTCTGTTGTAAAATGCTTGTGTGCTAAGTCGCTTCAGCCGTGTCCAACTCTTTGTGACCCTATAAACTGTAGCCCATCAGGTTCCTCTGTCCATGGGCTTCTCTAGGCAAAAATACTAGAGTTACCGTGTCCTCCTCCAGGGGATCTTCCCCACCCAAGGATCAAATCCATGTCTCTTATGTCTCCTGCATTGGCAGGTAGGTTCTTTACCACTAGCACCACCTGGGAAGCCCCATTTGTAAAATAGAGGAGGTTATAGCAGGTGACCTCTGAGGTCCTTTCATCCTTAATATTTATGATTTGGGGATCTCATCTCCCACCTGCCTCCTTGTGCCATCCTTCCGCTGAGGCACAGGTACAGTTGAATGTATTGATCGTTCAGAAGTTCTCTTGCCCTCTTCTCCTTCCTCCAAGCCCCCCTTCCCTTCTGAGCCTCTTTCTTACAGGACTTGGAAAAAAAAAAAAGAGATTCAAAAGCATCTTCTCTTTTCAGCCAAATTTAACTGCAGACTGGCTGCTTTGATTTCTTGTGCAGAAATAAGGTGGGCACCCAGAGGTAATAGCGCCTGAGTCAGGGGAGGGGATTAGTTGTCCAGAAACCCTTCAGAGAAACTTGAAATGAGAACGTGTAATGCCCTCTTCCCTCTGAAAAAATCAGGGCTCCCAGCTTAATCCCATTTCCTCTTGCCCTGTCCTCTGAGGAAACTGAGTTGCTAAAAACACAGCAAAGTGAGACAGAGGACACAGTTGCTGATTGCTGGTGAGCATCCCGGGATAGGGGGTCAAGGAGGATGTCCTGTTGTCATCTCTCCCTTGCCATCATCTCTCACTTGCTTTCAGTGCTGGGAATTCACCCATCTTTGCTCAGAGCCGTATCCTCAGGTAACCTGGTGAAGCAGGTCATTGATGTTAAAGCGTGTCACGGGGGGACATCCTGGTGATTTCTCTCTAGCCTAGTTTGCCAAAATGAAGTTGAAAGGTTAGATGATCCTTTGCCAAGTTGAGTCATACTGGGGGAGTTCATCTCTAATCACAGACCCTCACGGAAGCAGGGACGGTGGGAGAGGGGATGGGCAGGTGAGCGACTAGCATTTCTCACCATTTAACATCTCAGGAAAGTGAATTATTGAATCACGAGATGGTCCAGCTAAATTTAAGTACAGTGGTAACATGAAAACCCCTTGTCAGACTGAGAGCATGCCAGCTTTCCTTCCCTTGTGCCTTGTAACCTCCTGAAACTGGAACCTGCTGGAAAATTCCTTCCTTCCTTCCATGGTAAGACAGGGAAGGAGTTTATCAAATGAAACCATTCCAAGTATATTTCTTTCTCAGGAAAGTTTCGGGTTGCAGAGTGAGGAGTGAAAGATGAAGTTGAAAAGGTGACTTCAGCTTTCTCCACTTTCTTGCCTGACACCAGGGACTGCATTATTTTGATGGCGTATTTGTGTTATCGGGAGAGTCAGCTCAGAAGTCTTCATTTTAACTTGGGTAACAGGCACTGGCAGTGCCAACAGCACTGATTAGAGAAGAGCATGAAGACAGGGACTTGCGGAGGATTAGGCAGGAGAAAGCACTGTAAGACACAGAGGTTCAGGTGAGGGGTGTCTAAGCAAAACTGCCAAACCTCTAAGCTTTGCCTCATGGCTCCATCACTATGTAATCCTCGTCCTCTGGGAATAGCTAAGGATCTGTTAAGAGTTTCAATATCCCAGCCTTAGAATTTGGGGGAAACTTATCACTGAAAAGAAGTATTTGGTAAGGAATCACAAGACTTTGTGTTAACCAAGCAGGTATTTCACATCTTTCAGACTCAGGAGACTTCATCTGGCAAATGAGATGCTGCTGTAGATCAGGAACGACAAATTGTGGCCCATGCTCCCAAGTGGCAGTTATCCTTAAGTAAGTGCAGTGTTCTTTCCAAATGAGTCCAGATGAAGCCTCACAGTCCTTCCGAACACAGTGCTCAAGTCAGCCATGACCCTTTCAGAATTCACAATTTTCACATGAAAACTCTTTGCCCTCTTCCTTAGGCAGAAGCTGGGAAATTAGCATGATGTCATCAGAGCGTGAGGGTGTGGTACTTAACCCAACCTAAAATTTGGGGGACCAAGGAAGGCTTCCAGGAGGAGGTAACTCTGCAGCTAAATCTTCAAGAATGAGAGAGATTATTAGGAGAAGGGAGCGAGAGCTAGCTGCCTAGGTGCCGAGTACGGAAGGAACACAGGCAAGAATGGAGATGAGCACAGAGACTGCTGCATTTTTAATGTGGTGGCATATAAAATGTCACACAGGGGACAGCAAGAGATGAGGCTGGAAAAACAGGCAGACAGTGGTTTACGGGGGGTCTTGGAGGCCAGGCTCTGGTGGTGTGCTTTCACTGACCTGCTCCTCTAGTCCTTCACCCTCCTGCCTTGCCCCCCACTTGGCAGCTGCTAGTTTCTGAGCCTGTGTCTCTCTGCATCCGTCTCTTGTTGCCCGTCATTCATCCCTGACTACGACTCTCTGTGGCTAACTTTGTTCCTCTTATGACCTTCACCCATGTGTCCCAACCAGGTGCTGACCTCTTGACCCGAGGCGTGCCCCGGACGCTTGTTTGTTCTTCCACACTCTGGGCAGCTCCCCATCCAGTTTCTCTGCTTTGTATGTACATCTTATTCTCTGCTGCCCCCTCACACTCTCCTGCTGTGCACACACATGCACACACACACACGCACACTCAGACCCCAGATCTGAAGCTTACATCAAGGGTGCTTGGGAAATATTACATAATGACCGCTTCCTTCAGATAGAGTTTGGGCTGGTTAGAAAAGGAAAAATGGGCTCATTTGCAGGATCGTATCAGCTCACCCATGGAAAAGGGTCTTTTGAGGCTCTAATGGGCAGGCGGCTGATTCTGACAGCAGAATTCTGGGTCCTTGATCTTCCCAAGACATCGCCCCCCTGTTTTGAACATTAGCGGTGGTGTGGGTTCTTCCCATGGAGAACTGTGAATCCTATTCAGCCGCCTCCTTATGATTTGGACACGAACAGGGAGCTTTCTCTGTCTACTTAATTCCCTTTGAAAGCTTTCTCGTCCCACTATTGGGCACTTCAGAGAGAGCACTGCATTAATATCTTCTGCTCTGGTTTCAACTTGGTATGGTTTTGTGATCTTAAAATAGATGGAATTACCACGGCAAGCATTGTTCTGCCTTGAACTTAAAGTCTCAAGAGCAAGTCCTTCTAAAAAAGTTAATCCTTTTCTTATTTGCAAGGATTCTGGACTGCAGTTTACAAAGAAATATGCTAAATTATTTATAATCCAGGATTATTGCAATGCCCAAGATTTCTGTGCAAAACATCATGACTCCACTAAACTGGCACAAGCAGAACAGCCCTTGGCCCCACCTCATGACAGCTGCTCTCTGCAGTCCCCACGAAGGGGGCCCGGAGCATGCGAGGGTGGCCTCGGAAACACATGTTGTTTGAACGTTACCTTCCGTGGCTCACACGCTCAGGATTCTGCAGCTGAGGCCTCTGGGGCAAAGAGAAAAGCTGAAATGGTGTGGACAAGTGATATTTCAAGTGTAATTTCTTTCTTGTTTAAGATCTGTACCCTGTGTCCTTCTGAGAGGAGTTAGGACGGTCGACAGTTAAAGAGTGACATTAGATTAGACATATTTTAGAAACATGCAGTGTTCTAGGCCGACCTCTACTAAAACTTGGAGAAAACTCCTTGAGCTCCCAATTTTCCCAAATATAAACTAAGGGGGTTAAGATAAATCATCACAAAAGGGCCTTCCCTCTAACATCAGATGACTTAAAACAAGTGCTGAGGGACTTCCCTGGTGGTCCAGGGGTTAAAAATCCACCTTGCATTGCAGGGAATGCAGGTTCCCTCCCTGGTCAGGGAACTAAGGTCCCACATGCCATGGAGCAGCTAAGCCCATGTGTTGCAACTATTGAGCCTGTGTGTGCACCTGTGTGTGCACCCTAATGAAAGATCCATGTGACACAACAAAGACCTTGTGTGCCACGACTAAGACCCAACACAGCCAAATAAATAAATACATATTTCAAAAGAAACGAGTATTGATCTGATACAGGAACACTTAACACGTATGGCACAGACAACTGGAAAATAAGACAATGACCTCTGAATTTCTTATTAGAGAAATATGGAGCCTGAGAACTATAAAGGAGGCTGCTGTGAGCAGTGAGCCTTCTGGAGTATATGCACATATGTATAATACTCTTCCCTCTCTTTTCAAAGTTGGGAAATACTTAATGCTCTTTTAGAATCTCTTTATAACTTGCCCCCAGGTTTCAGAAGTAATCTGACATTTTGAAGGCATTCTTACATCTGTTGCCATGCGCAGGGTTGTCAAGTTTCCCATTTCCAGCAGTAGAGCATTTCAGATTCGACATATGAGTTCCACCTGGTATAAATTTAACTCTGCCAACGGGCAAAGGTGAAGGGGGGCAAGGTAGAAGCTGGGCGTTCCCCAGTTTGGGTCTGTTGCCCTTTAACATTTTAAATCCAAGGATTCTGCATCTTTGCCTGCAAGGCAGGCCAAATGTAAATTCCAGGGAGGACTTAGTGTCTCTCAAACTTCTTCCCCTGCATAGCCCTGCTCTCATTCCAGCTCACCGTGAGGCTTGTGACTCTGGTCTCTCCCGTGGTCACTGTCCCCAACTGTTCAGCCTTTCCCTTTATGCACCCTTGCATATTGTTCGCTCCCGAGTAAATGTGTGTCCCAGTGCCCATAAGGAAGTCTGCAGAGCAAGGAGACCTAGTTCACTGGGATTCTGGGAGAAATTGAACCAAGGAATGTCAGATGCCTAAGATGCTCTCTGTCCTGTGGGTTTTTCAGAAAAGTTGGCTTCTTTCCATTCCTCCTCCCCTCCTTTTCTTTCTCTCTAAGCACTAGCTTCCTTCTCAGCAAAAGGATGCTCTAGAAAACTATCTTTCTTTTTTTAACAGTCTGCCGTTCAACAAACATTTAGGGAGCATCTCTCTCTGTTGGAACCGTGCAGAATGCTGGCAGCACGGTCCTGGAGGACCTAGTCCCACCATCAGGAGCTGCTAGTCTGGTGGGAAGTAGGGCCAGGATGATGGCCGGGGAAATACAGGATGCTTGTGGGGCTCTGGGAGCAGACCTAACTCCAAACCAGGTGCTGGGGCTTGGCAATGAAGAGTCAGAAAGGGGCCTCAGAGGCGGCCTCCTTCATCTTAGGCTTCCCTCATGGTATCAGCATCTTCTAAGCTCCAGGGATTCTCAGAGCACTGCAGACACACTTTCTTCCAGCAGTGAAGGCCCATTCTCTGCTCCCACCCTCCTGCCTCTTGGAGCAGAAGGCACGTGATGGTCCAATCCGGTCTCTCTGCCTGTCCCCTCAGGGCAGGAGTCCTGCTACCAAGTCAGGAAAGACTTGCAAAGTGGCATGCTCATATCACAGGGAGCTAGGGCAGCTTTAGTCTCTGCTCCTGGAACTGACAGGCACCCACCTGGAATCTTAAAGGGGAAGAGAGTCTGCGGGGAGCCAGAAACAGCAGTGCTGGATGGAGCTGCAGGCAAAAGATGCCACCGACCACCCTGTGCCTAGAAATGCCATGTGTAGGTGGGGCTGGCGGTTTCTGTTACCTGGGGGACTGGTCTGATTTTCTTCAGTAGAGGAAAATTGACCATGAGCTGCTGACCCCAAGAAGATCATTGTATTTGAGTGTGCCCATGTACACCTGGCCACACGCCTTCCTCTGCCTGCCTGCCCTGGCTCCCACCCCATGTAACACATGATGTTCTCTCCTCCACACTGAAAGAACTTGCTAGTAAAGCTACTCCAGAGGTCAGTGCCATCGGGACCAGATCCACTGTCCTGCTGGCCTTGTGTCAGCTCAGTCCAATGCCCCTGGGGGGGGGGGCATCCTTGGGGCTGAAATGCCCACCTCGAGTGAATGGAGCAAGAGTCACATGAAACAGCAACAGCAAAACCAGACCCGCATGCTCAGATGAAAGGCTGTGAATCCAGGCAGTGAAGCAGCCATGTGCATGAGGCTGGGAGAGGAACAGCAGGGCTAGAGAGAAGCGATCCTGGGTTCCTTCCCATCCGCAGGCTGGGTTATCTCAGGATACCTTTTGTTGGCTGAGGATGGCCAATTTTCAGTTTATCCTTGTTTTGGTTCTTACTAGCCTTCTTTTCAGATGTCCATGATTAGACCATACGAAGTACTCTGTGAAGGGCTTCACTGGTGGCTCAGATGGTAAAGAATCTGCCAGCAATGCAGGAGACCTGGGTTCGATTCCTGGGTCTGGAAGATCCCTGAAAGAAAGAAAGGGCAACTCACTCCAACGTTCTTTCCTGGCGAATCCTATGGACTGTGGAACCTGGCGGGCTACAGTCTATGGGGTTGCAAAGAGTTGGACACGACTGAGTGACTAAGTACATGCACATGTGAAGGGAGAGGTGAGGAATCTGGTTGTTCTTGGGTGAAATGCAACATCATCACTGGGACCTTGGTGTCATCTCTTACTCATCACTACAGACAGACCCAGGTCGTGGTGTGGTACCTCTTTGAAGACAGCCCATACTAGTAGTTTGGAACAGCCAATGTTTCATGCTAGTACTATGTCTTGTGTCAGAGAGAGTGGGCTCTTTTTCAAAATGTCTTTGCTACCCAAATGACAAATAACCACAAATGTATAACATGAAGACAAAAATAATAGATGTCCCCAGAGTTACATCGACTGTGAATAAAAAGGTACTTTTTTCCCCTACCCATCTTGTACTCCTGCTTCTTGGCCTTTTCATTCTCTTTCTGCTTACTCCTCTCCTCTTGTCTCTCATATGTAGAACACTTTGGTTTACCGGACTCAGGTTTCATCCTGGTATGGGTCTCCGGTAATACTGAGACTTCTGAAATTCCTGTAAAGACCCAGTTTGGTTTCCTTTTATCATGAACCAGCCATGCACCCTAGTGACAGCATGACAGTCAGAGTAGGAACAAGAGAATGTCTTCACAACTGACCAAATAACTAGATCCCTTCAGGCCAGGAAGGGTTGCAAATCTGATATACTTTACATCTCTCTTAAAAGATCACAGACGTCAGAGAGGTACTTAAAACCTTTTTTCCTCTAATTCCAGCAACTGGTCTCTCTCAGCTCTTGCTCACACAGAAGCCAGCTCTCTTCTGACCTGTCTTGGTTTTCATTTGTGATAACCTGATGAAGAGCAAATCACTTCCAGAAGCAATTAAAAAAAACTATCAAGGAAGGCAATCGTGTGGTCCAGGAGAAAAAGAGAGAGTCACAGATGATGCTATTTTAATGGGCTGTTAGGTTTAAATATGGTGACCGCGAATCTTGTCTTTACAATTGCAAGCATTTTAATGTTTTTAGTTGTCACCCAAGTCTGTGCCACAAACACTTAGCAGGTGTGCCAAACCATTTCAGAAATAGTCCTGGTTGTCTAGGAAGAAGTCGTAGCTATAAAATGCATTCATTGCTCAACCCATATAAGGACACAGTCATTTCAGTAACATCTTAAGTTCTTTTTTAAGGTTTTTCATCTTTTCATCATACTTATAATTGTTTATGCAGAGAGGGTTGCTTTTTTCATTACTGTTGACCCACCTCAGATGGAGATCAAAGCTGTGTAGATTGATTAAGCCAATGGGTTGACATTTTTGCAGGAGAAATAGAAATCCATGGTTGTAACTGGGTGGCCCTTGGCAAGCAGACTCTATAAGGAGTTTAACATAAGCAAGTGTAAGGAAAGCACAACAGAAACCACCCAGGCATGGCGTTGGGGCCTTTCATGTGGGATATTTCTACACTTGGTCATTGGCAAAAGACATTCCACATTGCCTTTGAGACCTAGTTTTACCTTAACCCTCCTGTGTTGTGGAATGAAATGCAATAATAGATACAGAGGGGTGCTGATTTGCTCATTTTTGTCTAATCTTACTAAAACCCCTATCAGGACCTTCTAGTTCTTTTTCTTAACATCTCAATTCTCAGCTCTCCTCTGCATCTTTCTTCTTCTTTTTCTTTTTTTTTTTTTGTTTTCTGCTGTCTCTGCATCTGATTTGGTTTTTAGATGCTCTGCCTTCTATTAGAAAATTACGTTGTCTGATTTTGTTGGGGAAATGCCTATATAACCAGGTCTTGTCTCTTTCACTTTAAGGACCTTCTATGTACCAGAGGGGGTTCTTTGAAAGATCCCCTAAGTTTGCTAATATTCTAACAATGAGTCAGGCTGAGATAGAAACAAGACAAAAAGCCAGGCAGTCATTCATCAGGAAAAATCAGAATGTCCAGGAAATGAGGTGGCAGAAAACATAGCTGAGATTTGAAGAACGGAGGCAAGGGGAAGCAAGATGGTGCAGAGGTCTCAGCCTCTGGAAACTTCTGCTGTGAGTAAGCTGCTGTGCTTCGTGTGTTATAGTTGCCTTCTTATATAACAGCATAATGACAAGTAGGTGTAATCATTCCTGTTTTACAGATGAGGAAGTTGAAGATTAAAATGGTAAATGATTTGCCTGAGTCATACTACCAGGCAAGTGAGAATGCTAAAACTTAAGCCAAGGCAGACACTATTTGCACTGCATCACATTCAGTAAAGAGCACAGATATGTTTTATCTTTTATTTCAGATAGGTAGGTAGGTAGATAAATACATACAGTGATTTCTTTTTAAGGCAAAGCTAACATTGAAGTTGGATAAACAGGACCACCCATTTGCCTGGACCAGACTATCTCTCACTGTATACATGCTACCTCAAAACTTTGGACTTATAAACATAACCATTTTATAAATAAGATATACATATATATCATATGAAATATTACTCAGTCATTTAAAAAATGAAATAATGCCACTTGCAGCAAGTGGATCGACCTAGAAATTATCATACTAAGCAAAATAAGCCAGAAAGAGAAAGACAAATACCATATAATATTGCTTATATGTGGAATCTAAAATATGATACAAATGAACTTATCTACAAAACAGAAACAGACTAAGAGACATAGAGAACAGACTTGTGGTTGCCAAGGGGGCTGATGGTGGGAGAGGGATAGATTGGGAGCTTGGGATTAGCAGAGGCAAACTATTATGTATAGAATGGATAATCAACAAGGTCCTATCATATAGCATAGAGAACTATATTCAATATCCTGTGTAAACCATAATGGAAAAGAACATGAAAAAGAGTCACTTTGTTGTGCTGCAGAAATTAAAACAACATTGTAAATCAACCGTGTTTCAAAAATTCTTTAAAAAAAAATCACAACCATTTTATCCTACCTCGCAATTTTGGTGGGGGGGGGGGGGCGCGGTTAGGAATTCAGGCAATACTCGGCTGTTACTCTTCTGTTCCACATGACATCTATTGGAGTCATTGGTTGATTTTCACCTGAAGCCAGGCTTGTCTGAAGAATCCAAAGTAGATTTACTTGTGTGTCCAGTAACTTGGAAGGGACAGCTGGAAGCCATGGGCTTAGCTGACCCCCCTCAACCCTTTTCATGTGTTCTTAAGTCATCTCCATATGGTCCTACCATAGAGTACCAGGGACTTCTTCCATGGCAGTTCAGGGCTCTGAGACGGCATGGTGAAAACTACTATCCTCTTATAGGCTGAGCCCCAAGCAGGTATCAATAGCATCACTTCTGCTGTAATCTGTCAATAAGACCATCACAAACCAGCCCAGATTCAAGGAGAGAGGAAATTGAGCCCACTTGTTACTGGAGAAAATGCCAAAGAATATACTGCCATCTTTAATCTAGGGAGTAGTCAAACATGTCCCTTTCCATGGAGTCTGGTGAAAAGCCTTCTTCTTAAGACAGAGCTTGCTGTGGGTCAAACTATAAAGAAAATAGCACTCATTTTTGTAGCCTATTATCCTTTCTGTGACTCCATGCTTTCTCTCACCCTTCCACCATGTCCCTAAAATGTGCACTTAAGAAAAATGAGACACTCATGACCCACATGCACTTTTGGGGGCCATTTTCATCCTGAGTTGTATCTCTAATAGGAGAATGAAAGGAGTTTTCTCTTGTTAAAGAAATGCATTGCTTCTCAAAGTTTTGGGGGGAAAAAGACAAGAGAGAACAGGTTTGGGCAAAGGGCCTTTGACAGAGCCGGTAACTGCAGACCACTCCGATAATTGCTGATTCTACCCTAAGACAGTGGTGGCTGTGTCCACTCAGTTTTGTAAGCTTTGCACATTCTCCTTGTCTCTCTCTCTTTCTCTCTGTATCCCTCTTTCTTCACTCTTATTTTTTTACTCCATCACCATACACACATGTGGGTTTATATTTTAAGATTTGTTTATTTTCTTCAGTCACCCCACCAGGAGAATCACAAGTAGTCAAATACATAACATCACCATTATTTTTTCTACCTAGGTGACATAAGGATCCAGCCATTCCAATAAAGGGGCAGATGACATTTTTCAGGGTTGCAGTCCCAATGAGGCATTTGTGAAAAGGGAGAAAAAAAAAAAACAAAAAACTTCTACAAAAGATGTGAGAATTATATTCATGGGTCTGGGTTAATGTTGGTCTTTTTAGGTTGTCCCAGAAGCTAGCCTCTCATGTCTGTGTCATTTTCTTCTTCTTCTCTCTCTCTCTTTGGGATACTTTTTTCTGTTCTATTTTGAGCCCCACAGCACAGCTCTTTTATTCCATTTGTCAGCCACAGACGCACATCCAGTTGAAAAGCATTCCCGGCCTCCACCGCCACAATGCCTCTGATCCTGTGGCCACTGGAGCCTCTGACCACACGAGTCTGTTGATTTGTGGCTTCTCTGTTGTTTTAGTTCTTGGTGTTACCAGTGGGAGAAAAGCTCAAATAAGGGAGGAATGCTGGAAGAGTAAACCAGTGCTGACCAAGGGGTGCTGCCCATCTAGTCGGGTACACACAATCCCCGTATTTTGAATTCATGGTGGCTGTATCATGGTGTCCCTCAGGTGCGTCATGGAATCGGCTTCCCAAGTGCCGAATGGTCTTTCCAATGACCTTTTCTACTGCCTTCTTTTTTCCCCCTTTTGTCCTTAAGTTTTACTACATTCTTTTACTTTGTGTATAAACAAAACAATCTAAATACTATAGGGATGTACTATCCAATATGATAAAGATAATTAACACTGCTGTACATTATATGTGAAAGTTGTTAAGAGAGTAAATGCTCAGAGTTCTCATCACAAGGAAACAAATATTTCTATTTCTTTAATATATCTATAATGAGATGATGGATATTCACTAAACCTATTGTGGTAATCACTTCATGATGTGTATAAGTCAAATCATTATGCTGTATACCTTCAACTTGTACAGTGCTATTTCAATCATATCCCAATAAAACTGGGGGGAAAAGAGAAAAAGTAAAATAAGACAGTATTTTTATATTTTACAAAACAGTCTCTCTCTCTCTCTCTCTGTGTCTATATATATACATATTTCTGTTTGTAAAAGTAGCACAGGCTCATTGGAGAATCTTTGAAAAATATTAAAAAAATTAAAAAAGATTCTGGTTATCTTTAATACTGTCATTGACTGGTAATCATATTCATTGATGCATTGCAATCATTCCACAATAGTGATTACTTACCTATTGTATGAATTGCTTTGAATACCAGTAATGCAGAAGGAATCAAAAGGGCAGGATCCTTGGACTCACAGACTTCAGTTTTTTTAAGTTTATTTATTTATTTTTCGCTGTGCTGGATCTTCGTTGCTGCACAGACTTTCCTCTAGGTGCAGTGAGCGGGGTTGCACAGTTACGTTGCACAGGCTTCTCATTGTGGTGGTTTCTCTTGTTGCGGAGCATAGGCTCTAGGACATGCAGGCTTCAGTAGCTGCAGTTTCCAGGCTCTTGAGCACAGGCTCAATAGTTGTGATGCATGGGCTTGGTTGCTCTACTGTATGTGGGTCTCAGATCAGGAATCAAACCCGTGTCTCCTGCATTGGTAGGCAGATTCTTCACCACTTTACCATCAGGGAAGCCCCCAGACTTTAGTTTAACGGAAATACGAACACTGAAGTAATAACCTGATTTTTAGCAACTGTGTGACATTTCATAATTTTCATATCTTTAGTTAGTTCAGTCACTCAGTTGTGTCCGACTCTGTGACCCTGTGGACTGCAGCACACCAGGCCTCCCTGTCCAATACCAACTCCTGGAGTTTACTCATATCTTTGGGGTCAGATTAACACTTTTTTAGTAATTTATATATTTTGTTAAGCCCAAATAGAATTTATAAATCATGTTATTAGATATTTGGATTATCCCCAGTGTTTTGTTATTAATATTATAAATAACACTTCATTTCATATTCTTGTACATAAAATATTTGAAACTCTTTCTTTCCTTGGCATACATTTCTTAAGAGATGATCACTAGGTGAAAGACTGACATTTTAAAAGACTCTGAACACATGTTATCAGTTTGTCTTCCAGAAGAGTCACCACTTGACAATCTTGTAATGTTGGTCTTGCTATATCCTTGCCAGCAATAAACATTAAACAGTGGAGTGAAATCTGCATTTCATATAGTTTTTCAAAATGAAAACAGTTTCTCATTCTCTTGACTTATAAAAGCAGTTAATACTTGTAAAAGCAAAAATAACAAAATGGAAAAAAAAAAAAGACGACAAATAAATCCAAGCTGGACATATCAGAACGAAGAATAAAAATCAGTACCGTCCTAATCAGAGGTAATCCCAGATTGCATTTCGTTATGTGTCCTTCCAGATTTTCTTTTTTTATTTTCCTGAGATTACTGGCCGTTTTAAGAGTAAGTCCTTTTAGAATAAACATACTCTAGGGAAAACAGAGAATCCCTGACCTGGGTACCATGCTTGGCTGTGCTACTTAGCTGGCTGAGTTCTGGGAAGATCCTAACACCCTTCCCCTTCCTTGAGCTTCAGCATCTTCATCTGTGAAATGAGAGATTGGCCTCACAGATTTTTATTGCTATGTTTCTTTTAGGCCAGGGATTCTCAACTTCAGTGATGTTGACATTTTAGGCAGGATAATCCTTTGTTGCAGGGGCCGCCCTGTGCCTTTTGGGATGTTAAGCAGCATTGTGCCTCTCCTCACTAGACGCCAGTGGTTACTACTACCCCCCAGTCGTATCAACTGTCTCCAGACAATGCCAAGTGCACCCTGGGGGACAAAACTGCTCCCGATAGAGAAGCTAAAAAATACTGTGACTCCATAACTACTGCATTTTAATGGCTACTACAAAACAAAACTTTGAGTGGGAGCCAGGCTGCTTTGTAGCGGGAGACAGTAAAGATGGTAGATATGGAAACAGCAGGGCTGATGGAGGAGGAAGCACCGCTGGGTACTGGCCCCGACAGCGTGCTGGGGACAGTTCCAGAACACGTACACATGAGGACAATGCTCTGAGCCACATTTAAAGTCTCAGGTGCCCACTCATGGTCAGCAGGTAGGAAAACAAATTTCTTTTGGAGTCCTTATATTAGACGCCAACAAGGTGATGAATTATTGAATGGGTCCTTTTTCTATAAACATAGTTATCATCTTTCTTCTTCATCCATCCCGTGGTGAACAAGGGGAGGCAGAAATGGGGAAGCATTTTGCAAAGAGCTTCGAATGTTCCCTCCCTTTGTGAATGGCTCCCTGGTTTGAGGTGTTATTTCCTTCCCGAGTGGTCTCTGCCTCAAGGACGACTTTTAATGCCGCTATTGTTCAAAAGAAGAGTCACCCTGTTTTCTAACACTTTCTCTTTCACTGGCTGTCTTTTTTATTTTGATGGTAAAAGGAAGCCCAGGGGTTTATTAAAAGGTGGGAGCACAGTGGCTTTGAAATATGCTTTGAGCCTCAGCTGTAATGGCCAACCTAGTAGTAGAAATAGCATCCTGCTTTTCGAAGTAATGGTGTTGAGCTTTACTGAATGTTAGAGCAGTGTTTCATCCAGTGGGTGGAACTTGAGGAGAGTGGAACGTGTTGAGAACAGCCTTCTGGAGCAATGATGGGGCAGCAGTGGGTCCTGCCAGGACTGGTCAGCCTGTGTCTGTCTGGACCCTCTGGTCGAGTGAGGGACCTCTCTCCAGCAGAGAGAGCCCCAGTTGGTATGCCCAGGAGGGACACCGTGTAGGAGACCCCAGGAGTTCAGGATCTCAGGTGTACGAGAGGCAAGTGCAGCCAAAAAGGCAGAGGCCAGGTTGACAGTGATAAAGTTGCACCATGAGTCTGAAGGTCATGATGAAGAGTCTGTAAGACTCATTGTGAGAAAGGCAGGATACAGGGAGGACAAGGTTCACGACTCGGTCTCATAATTAATGTTATCTGTTGTGGTTATTTGTTTAGATCACTATTCAGAGTATGCTCTGAAAAAACTTTCGGGGGTTCACGGAACAAACCTCAAGGTTGAAACAGGATTGGAAGATGGTGGCTGAGGCATCGAATGGTCAGGGGAATGGCAGTATGTTTTGTGTATTAGTACTTGCCTCAATTTTCATTTAAAGAAAGAAATCCCATAATAAAGGTTAAAAAGTTAAACCCATTGGCAGATTTTTATATTTCTGGTTTTCTCAAAGTAGACACATATTAAGTTAATCATTTTATTCCAGAATTTTAATGTCTTTAAAAACCAAACCATTCATTTATACCTTATCCCCTTTTACAGAGCCTTTGAGCTAGTCTACCACATTTCTACAAACTGAAAATGGTAAAAGTGGGTTGAATCAAATGAAATTGTTAAATTCATTCACTTTTGACCTACAAAAGTGATGGTAGCTTTAACCTAATAGAAGTAATTGTTGAGAGATGAGGGTCAAGGAAATGTGAAGAGAAGGATACCACACCGATGCCAAGAAGAGGAGGGAGAGGGAGACAGACCTACAAGCTTGCTAGTCATTGAGTCTTAAATGCTCCTGGGAACCAAGGAGTAAAATGAGATGTAGTTGGTTAGGTGAAAGTATTTCAGTCTCAGAGGGTGGCAGACTTGCTCCTTACACTTTTATGTAAAAGAAATTTTATGTACAGGCCCTCTTAGGGGACCCATGGCTTAATGAAGTAGATTATTTCTTCAAAGCATGCTAACAGGAAATACAAATGTACTTTTCATAAATCTCCTTCTTCTAATGACTCAGATGATACCACATTCATGATGCTAGCTTCATATTTGTTTTTAAAGGAAATAGGATTCTAGAATGGCACATAGAGGTGAAAGGTTTATGTTTGTGTCTTTTTTGACAAGTGGTGAAAAAGGAGAATTTTTTTGCTTCTGTTAAACAACATTTAAGAGCATTTCCTCTTAGTGTATGAGGGATTTCAATAACCCTGACTCCAAGTCCCACTTGTATCAGTCTGTTAGAGAAACATTTTTTGATGTCCTCTTATGTCTAGTAACCAATCAGTGATGTCACTTCATGTTGTCTTAAAGCAAGTGCTTACAATTTGTTTCCATATTCCAAATAACTGATTGTGGGAACCAAATGCTATTTTGTAGGAAAATGCTTCAAGTTATATAAACAATGTATTTGTACGATGATCAGGTTGTGACTAAGTAGATGCTTGGTATGTCATCTATTGACTTTGGATAATTGTCTGCTTTTTCTTCTCAAATAACACTAATGGCTAGTATTTCTGAGCATTCACTGTGTGGCAGACTCTGTTGTAAGGATTTTACATTCATCATCTCTTGAACTCTACCTGACATTCCCATGTAGAAGGTACTAAAATTGTTCCCATGCTATTAATACACAAACGGAAGTTCCGGAAGCCTGAAAACAAAACAAAACAAAACAAACAGGCAAAGACCTTCCCAAGGCTACCTAGCAACTAGCAAAGCCAGACTGTATACTCAGCACTGTGGTCCACACAACTCTTGCTCATCATCGTATATTCCAGGACATAGAGGACTGTTCTTTGCTGCTGCTTGTGGCTCAGCTGGTAAAGAATCCACCTACAATGCAAGAAACTGGGTTTGACCCCTGGATCAGGAAGATCCCTTGGAGAAGGGAATGGCTACTGACTCCAGTATTCTTGCCCGGAAAATCCCATGGACAGAGGAGGCTGGTGGGCTACAGTTCATGGGGTTATGAGAGAGTCAGACACGACTGAGTGACTGAACCACCACCACCACTGGAGGTTACACATGCATTTCTAACACGTGGGAACAGCTTGACCTTGTCACACAGAACCTTGAGCAGTAGAGGGACTGAAGGTTCCCTCAGAGCATGACTCCAAAAGCCAGAAGGATCATTGGAGGTGTTTGTGTCCTGCTCTGAAACCAGCTCCAGCTGATGGGTGGCTGAGTTGGGGCTTGAAGAGCAGGTAGGTCCATGGTAGAGGTCTGGGGGGTCTAGAATCCCAGGAGCTCAAATGAAGGAAAGGAAGACTAATGATGGTAGGACAAGGCCCCAGTTATGGATACCTAGAGGGAGGACTGCACAGTGGAAATTTTCCTTTAACCAACCCACTGCAGAAACTTGCGGAAAAGGACCTCACTTCTGGGCATGAGTTACTTCATCTGGAAAGATAAGCAGAGTAGGTCACTATAGTGATGCTGCTTGTGATAGCTGATGCTTCTTTGTGGCCAGGATTTCAGACAGAGGAACTCGGGGTTTAGCCACAAAGCTAAATGAACAGGATACACATGGAAGGAAGAACAGAGCTGCCTACCAAAGCACGGGCTTTCAGGAATCAGGACTGGCCTCAGCAAGTGGCCAGGACTCAGACGCCGGATGCCAAGCAGGCAGACCCACGAAGGAGCAAGGCAGTTCTAACACATCTTGAGTTTCCAAGCTCTGAATTTCCTCCCTTCTGAGTCACACCGGCCACCAGCACGGACATGCTGAATCTGCAGCTCTAGCCATGTCCCGAGAGGGTGAGTGCTAGACAGAAAGTCACTTTGTCCTCCTTAAAATGGGAAATTTTTCTTAGCTTAATTTAGGCTCCACACTAGATTCTTCACCAGCCCAAACTTACTTCAGCGGATTCTGTTTTGAAAGTTTGTGTACTGTGGTGAGCTATTAGATATTTCTAGCATTTTAGACGTTTAGTTTGCATTGACTAGAAATGAATCTAAATCAGGTCTCATTAGAGCATGACTAGTGTATGATTTAGGCAGTTTACCATTATCCACAAAGAGAAGAAATTGTGGGTACACTCAGGCATAATTCTGTAGCATAAACGTGGAGTCTCTCTTTTAGCGGTTTGACTGCTGGATTTTATTTATCTTACTCGCACTTCTGAAATAGTAAGCATCAGGAACCAGGCAGTAGGACCTCAAATTGTTAATGAATTTTTAGACCTCGGAATGAATAAATGACTTTAAATGTGAACTTTGGTATTTTTATTTTAAAAATTCTTGGTTATTTCTTGGATTCAGAAGAGACACTGGCTTTTTGATAATATATTGTCAGAAAATATTTACTGAATTCTACTCTGGGCCCAGGCCTGGGCAAGGCACTGGGGAAAGATACCAAAGAGATAGAATATATGGGCTGCTCTAAAACAAAGTTCCCGTGGGCTCAAGTTTCAAAAGAGAAATCTAATCAGTAGTTATTTTGTGAAGCCATCTGCTAGCAGGAAGTCACTGTCCAGTGACATTTGATACAGTAATGGTAACAGTGATGGTAATGATGAAGGATAATATCTACCATGATTTTTTAAAACTAACAGCTTTATTGAGATATAAATCACATATCATAAATTTTTATCCTAACAAATTCTGCAATTCAGTGATATAGTCAGAGCGCAATGAGTTCAAATGAGTTCAAAATGCTTGCATCACCCCCAAAAAGAAACCTAGTAACTACTAGAAGTCACTTCCCATGTTCTCTCTCTCTAGCTCCTAGCAGCCACTCTCATCTACTTTTTGCCTGAATGGATTTACCTATTCTAAACATTTCATGTGAGTGAAATTAATAGGACATTCCACCCTAGAGGGATGGGAATGGGAGCAGGAGAGGCTCAAGGGGGAACCTTGACTCTTTTCTCTCAGTAGCCTGTTTATGAGGCTTATCTGTGATACATGCGCATTCTTTTTTGTTGCCTAATACCATTCCATTGGATGGATATGCCACATTTTGTTTATCCATCCATCAGTTGATGGACATTTGGGTTTTATTTCCATTTTTTTACTATTATGAATAAAATTGCTATAAATATAGACATAAAGCTTTTTGTATGGACATGTGTTTTCAGTTCTCTTGGTTTGACACCTAGCAGTGGAAAGGCTGGATCACATGGTAACTAACATTTTGAGAAACTGCCATACTGTTTTCCAAAGTAGATGCACTGTTTTATAATCTTGCCAGAAATGTTTGAGAGTTTCAGTTTCTCCACATCCCCTCCAACAGTTATTACTATCTGTCATTTTGATTTTAGTCTTAGTGAATGCAAAAGATATATCTCATTGTGGTTCTGATTTACATAATCATTAGTGAAGCTGAGTGTCTTTTTATGTGCTTATTGGCCTTTAGTGCATCTCCTTTGGAGAAATGTATGTTTAAATCCTTTGCCCATTTTTATCTTTTTATATATTTTTTAATTTTTTATACTTATTGACTGTGCTAGGTCTTCATTGCTGCGAGTAGGCTTTCTCTAGTTGCAGCGAGCGAGGGCTACTCTGTAGTTGTTGGGTGTGGGCTTCTCACTGTGGTGACTTCTTGTTGCAAAGCACAGGCTGTAGGACATGTGGGCTTCGATAGTTGCAGCCTGAGGGCTCAGTAGTTGTGGCTCCTGGGCCCCAGAGTACAGACTCAGTAGTTGTGGTATACAGGGTTAGTTGTGGCATACAGGCTTAGTTGCCCCATGGTACATGGGGTCTTCCCAGACCAGGGATCAAACCCATGTCTCCTGCATTGGCAGGCAGATTCTTTACCACTGAGCCAAAATGGGAAGCCCTTTTGCCCATTTTTAAATTGAGTTGTTTGGTTTTTTATTGTAGAGTTGTCAGAGTTCTTCATATATTGTGGATACAAATCCCTTTCTGATCTATGACTTTCCAAAATTCTCTCCCATTCAGTGAATTATCTTTTCACTTTCTTGATTGTGTCCTTTGAAGCACATATACTTGCAGTTTTGATGGAGTCCCATTTTGTCTGTTTTGTTTTGGTTTTATTTTTCCTTTGTCATTTGGGCTTTTTGTATCAAATTTAAGGGACCATTGCTTAATCCAAAATCATAAAGATTTACTCTCATATTTTCTTCTAAAAGTTTTATAATTATAGCTTTTATAGTTAGGTCTATGATTCATTTTGAGTTAATTTTTATACACAGCATGAGGTAGAGGTCTAGCTTAATTCTTTTATATGTAGATACCCAGTTGTTTTAGAATTGTTGTTGACAGGACAGTTCTTTGTTGAATTGGCTTAGAATCCTTGTCTAAACCTTGATTGTTTTTTACTCATCAACTAGGTATCTTAGATCACATCAAAAGAATCCCATTCCCTGTCTTTGGAGAACTTGTTATCTCCAGGGGAGAAGGCCTGCAAAAAAAAGTCATAACACTCATTCATTCTGCATCATAATAGTATTCTTACAAAATAGCAGCCCTATGCTGGACCCTGGGGAGACTTGGATATATAAGATAGATAAGTGTACCACAATGAAGCAGGTGAAGAAAAACACAAGGTTTAAGTTCATAGGGCCACCTTAGGTCCCAAGAGGTTCTAGAATCTGTATTGGTGTTTATGCATACTTAGCCTGGCAGGTGCTTGCCTGTTTTCTTGCCCTAGTGAACTACTTCTCACCCTCAGATTCAGACACCATTTCTTCTAAAAGATTTTCATCAATATCCTGAGAGTTATAAATACCTCTTTAATAGCACTTAGCAAATAGAATTGTACCAAGGCATCTATCAGTCTCACTCATCCTTGAGGAAAGAAACATGTTTTTACAACATCATTGACCTGGTAATTCTCAAGAAGATGTCTCATATGTATATATTAAACAAATGAATATTTGAATCCCAAATGCCAGATGGAGTTCCTCTTTTAAAACTTCCTAGAAATAGTAATTTATGGATCTTCCAGGTGATCTCAGAAAAGGAAGTAACAAAAATCTCAACAAATACAATATATTGTGTCACTAGTGGACTGAAATCATGTGACTCTCTCACATTGCCTTGATCTGATAACAAATGTTTTAAAAATAGGTGAGAGGATGGTATGCAGGGGCACCAGGGCAGTGATGTAGAGGACTTCCAAAGAGAACATTGTCTTTGGCCTGGGAAGAAAGACTTTAAAATAGAATAAAACCTAGTATGGCCTGGATGTCTCAAGTCAGCAAAATCATTTGTCAAAAGGATCATTCTACCAACTCTAAAAGTGCGGTGGTCTTCTAGCCCTTCTACTTCCTGTCAGAACCCACAAATGATAGATCCCAGAAAGCAGCAACCTCAGAAAAAAACACTTTTTTTTTTTTGGTACACCAACCTCAGGAAGTTAATTTTCTGTACTCTAACTGTCACATTCACAATTAATTAGTTTAAGGTTCCTTGAGAGAATATTTATGCTGTTGTGACTGATTTATTTGAAATAGTAGAAATACGTGGGCCTTCAGAAGGGTATAGTGGTACAAAAACCTTGGCTCTCAGAGCTCTAGATTTTTTTCTTTCCCTGAGGATAACTTACATTAAATACACTGAACAACTGTGGTCTTCAAAGGAAGCTTTTGGAGAATCTGATCCTTAAATGAAACAAGCAAAAGGTTGAAAATAATTATCATGAAAAGTAATATTTTGAAGGGCTCATTGGGTGGTCCCCTTTAGCATGCCACCAGGTGGAAGAAGCCAAAACATTTAACCTCATCCAGGCATTCTGGTCCACAGTGAGTCTGCTGAAGGCCTGGCTTCATTCATGCAATTCGAGGAATTGGGTTCTCTTGCCCACCTTAGGCCTCTACTGCAGAGTTTATCCTCTGAATGACCATGGGTAATTTCCACTGGTAGTGTCACCATTGGATGTATTGATGGCAGCACTGATTTTCTAACACACAGGTTTGGATTGGGCCTATTTCCCCCAAATCCTTCTCTATATATCAGAGGAAAGGCCTAAAATTAAATGGAAATCGACCTGAGTGAGTCCTGCTACCATTTGTAGCATTTCCAGTTTTCATTACTCATGGATAGTGTGGTTTTAGGTAGGGTCTTGACTTTGGAGAAATAGTGCCTGGATTTCCACTGGGACTGTGATACTCACTATGGGACCTTTTGCAAGTCATGTCACCAGCCTGAACTTAGTGTTTCTGTTGTTACCATTATTGCCATTGTTGTTCTGTTGAATAACTAGAGTTTGTTGTTAGTTTCTTGTGCGTCATGTGCTCATATAAATGTTTACCTGGATCATCTCAAGAGCCTCCTGAGGAGTAGGTGTTATTCTCCTTTTCCTTTTATCAGTGAGAAAAAATGAGGCCCAGAGGAGTTAAATCACCTCTGGTAAATGGAAAAGACAGGATTTGAACACTGCCAGGCTGACCCCAAAGACCCCACACTTAACCATGATGCTACCACATGAGAGGAAATGAAGCTTAAAATAAGTGAATATCATTTTTGAACTCTAAATTTCTGTAATTCTATAAACCATTCCATAGAGTCTGTAATGCTGTTTAGTTTCAGTGATTTATAAGCAATTTCACAAACTGGAACAAAAGTTGTAAACTGCAGCCCACAGGCCAAACCAGGCCCCCTGCCTGTCTGTGTTAATAAAATTTTATCGGAACACATCCACATTCACTCATTTACATATTGTCTATGGCCGCTTGGGTACTGCAATGGCATGTATTTGAGTATTGCAAAAGACAGTCTGGGTACAAATTCAAAATATTTACCCTTCTGACCCTTTACAGAGAATTTGGCTGAACCTTATACTGGAATGCAAGTCTATAAAGCTGGGGACTTTATTATGTTTGCTGCTGTATTCCCGGCAGCTAGAACAATGCTTGATACATAGTAGGTGCTTGACAAATAGTTTTGAAAAAAATGAGGTAAAATCTTTTGTTTGTAACTTCTTCTACTTTGCCCTAGACACAGCTTCAGTCGGCAAATAAACAGAATTTTCATATAAGCTATCCCCTAAAGACTAAAACCTATAAAATTTAATATTCAAATATATGAATTTTATGAGTAGTGAACTCGTAAGATGAGATTTTTTTTATCAATTTTCCTGAGTATTTACTGAAGGCTGGGAAACTCTAGATGTAAAATACGCGGTTGGTTTAGGTTTTTCTACCACCTCCACTTCAGGACCTGATGCTTTGGCTTGCTAAAATTAGCATTGATTAACACTGACATGGAAAACTAGTTTGTTTTAGGTGGAATCCCTGTAAAGCTAATTGGTAAGTGATATGTCTGGAATAGACAGACTTCTTTGCATTTGATATTTACCCCTTCTTTTGTGAATTACTCTGCAAAAAATAAATTCCCTGGTATTTTACACGTGTCAGTTACCTGCAAAATTTGTTTGTTTGTATTATGTGGGGATGTTACGAACAGCAGTTGGTATCTCTAGTTGTAGGTTTAATAGCGCTAATACAGGTAATTGGAGGTGGGAGTTGTTCAGGGGAAGGTACTTTACATTCCAGAGCAAACTTAGAAACTTAATAGCTACAGTGGCTTTCTTCCCTGCCCCCCTGCCCAGTCCTTACAGTCATTTATCTTTGCAGTGAATTAATTAATTTCCTTTCATTGTCAGGTACTTAGTCATAAAATGTTGTCATTCTCATGTCATTCTGCGAAATGCTCTGAACATAGTGTTAGTATATCTGAACTATATCAGCTCATTTCTGGTCACAGGAGCATATTTGGAAATTATTCCAGTAGAAATAACATGTAACATTCAATACCAAGTTCTCCTGGCCTCAGAAGTATGTGGAATTTTTCTAGAGAATAGATCTAAGTGACTTGACCATTTTATTCACTGATATATTTATCCCCATAACCTAGTTTGTGCTGAATATGTGGCTAAATGATTAGGATACTAGAAACACACAGATCCTTTACCCTTAGAAGATTGCACGTGGTGTGAAAGATGGTTGGAAGACAGTGAGAAAACTGGATGAATAGTTTAATCAAAGATTAGGAGGAGGTACCAGCAGATGTTGGAGGAGGGGAGAAATCAGAGAAGAAACTTTTAGGACTGGACACTTGATGTGAAACCTGAAAACCAAGAGAGAAAAATGGAAAAGCCTATGAGACCACAAATAAAGGATTATGAAAGATGGGAAAGAAAGAAAAGATGAAGGGTATTCTTAAGAGAAAGTGGAGAAGGGCATTCCAGGGAAAAGGATAGCAGGTGAAGGGCCCATAGCATTGAACACTTGAGAAACAGCAAATGGGAGATAATGGCTGGGTGTAAGAAGGAGAGAACAGGAGGTGAGCAGGGGAGAAGGACCTTGGGGTCTTGTGAAGCAGTTGCGCTTGACAGTCTAGGTGGGGGGCACCCTGAAAGAATGACTGGGTGGATGTCCTGCCAGAGGGAAAGAACTGACTTGTTGGAATGACAATTCAACAAGCAGTGCTGCTAGAGTTTGGGGCAGCAGGAGTCCCCCTGCCTGTGAAAGAACCACCTCTTTCATCACTAGATAGTGGGGTGATTTCACTCTGGAGTCTCAGAGCTTCTAGGAGCTGGTAAAGAAAACCTTTGCTGCTGTCACTGCCCTGCTTTGCCCTTGGCCGCTGAATCCCCTCTGTGCGCCTTGAAGCTGCTCTGGTGTCTTCTCTTGGGGACCATTTGAAAACTTGCTCTTGGACAGCTTCCAGAGTTGAGATCAAACAGTTTCCTCTCTATACATTTTCCCATCATGTCTCTAAATGTTGCACGGTGGCTTGTTCAGACTACCTTTCCAGTCTGTTGTGGTTTTAGGTTTTCAGCGAATCCTCTGAAGCATCTTCGCATTTGTTCCTCATGGTGCCCCTGTGACAGATGCAGAACCTCTCAGAGGTGACTGCTACAGGAGATTACGTGGCTGCTCCAGGGTCATCACTCTAATTATAGGTATTCCTGAGCCTTTGACACAGAGTCCCTGTCTCCCAAGCTGGGGTGCTGTCTGCTCTGTCACACTTGCCTGAGAGATTCCCTCAGAGCCACTGACTTATTCTCCAAAGTATAGGTTCATCCTTCACGTTTTGTAACAAACTGTTCATTTTAGAATAATTTTAGATTTACACAGAGCAGCAGAGAGTTCCTGTATACCCTTCACCCCGTTTCCTCTATTGTTCACGTCATAATAATGATTCACTTGTTAAAATTCAGAAATTAACACTAGCATATTACTATTAACCAAAGTCCAGACTTGATTTGAATTTCTTTGGTTTATATGTTAATGTCCTTCTTCTACTCCAGGATCCAATATAGGGTATCTCATTGCACTTACACATTTATTTACTTCATTGCATCCTTAATATTTTTAATTATATGTGATTGTGGTTTATGGAAACTGACTATTCTGCATAAGCGGCTTTAAACCTGGTGAGACTAGAGAGAGACATTTCTATAGAAGGAAGAGGTTTTCCTTTTTAAGTAGTAATACCTTTGTGATGTAGGTGCTACATTTCCTTCATGAACTTTCCTAGGGTGAACGGTTTTAGCAAGGCAAACAAAAGTTGGGTGAGTCAAAATCTGACATAGTGATATGGCAGGTATTATAGGTTTGGCTAGCCATGACCTCTTGAAACAGATGGTGCTCGTAAAATACTTCAAACCTCACATAGATGTAGTCTTCTAGTCCCACAAGCAATGCTTTGCTTGCTAGGTCACGTAGTACACCTTGAGCTTGTAAGCTGAACTCCAAATTTAACAGGAAAGTTACCAAATACTTCTTAAGTGCCTTGAAGAGTTTGGCCTCCAAACATATGCTTTGGTGTGGTTGATAAAAAAAAATCTTTGATCTGCAGCAGGAATGTAATTTGGGAAAACGTGCACAACGTCTGTTGCCTGAATCTCTCCAACCACCTTCTTCCCTAGACCTGTTGTGCACTGGAGCCCCTTCTAATTACCACCTCCCAGACTTCTTCTGATGTGCCACTTCCAAAAGTTCTCACTTTGGAGTAGAAAGGGTCTGGCTGTATTTCCACAGACTAGTAAAGCCTCTGCTTCTCAAATTTTCTGACAAACGTGTCAGGTATGTCTTATGACAGGACTAGTGGAGTAACTGAAAGAGTTAAGTTGTTCAAAAAATGCTTCTTGGCAGAAGAGCACATTGATTGTCTTAGAAAAGAGTGACATGAGGCTGTGTCTCCCACGAGGGTCAGAGTCTGGCATGTTCTACTGTCACAGGGACAGATAATCTGCTGTATCGATGATGCATCTCTGACTAGTGAAGATGAGGACTGAGCTAGCCCAGTATGCAGGGAAGCACTGAGAACCAGAACACTCAGTGAGGAGGAAGAAACTCCGGTCATTGCCAGGTCTTGTGCTTTTGTGACAACAGGCAGGTCTGTAAGCAAAAGTGTTTGAGCATTACCACACACATAATCATCAACTGCCTGCCTCATGCCGCAGTAAAGAATATTTTTTTGCCTTTGGGACATTGACGTCTCCTGGCAGAAGATCCCTCTGCTCCCATCATTGTTGCCACTGCACCACCACCACCACCTTCCCGTGTCCCATGTCCAGGTTCTTTTGATTCATCAAGGACCAGCATCTGAGCTCCCTCTTTTATGCAAGCTGGGGATCCCTGTAAAGAATAAACTCATCATTGCCTCCTCTAACATCCCCCAAATCTCTGCCTGTGGCTCTTAGATGCACTTCTCTCTCCAGTTATATAAGTAGGCAGCTAATTCCTCCTCATTTAGTACAATTAATTTGCACACAGGATTTATGTTTAACTCACCTTTGTATATCCCCACAGCACTTAGCATACTGCTGGGCACATAACAGCCATTCAATAAATATCTCACTAAATAGCACCTGGTTTCTGTAGCCAGTTCTGCTGATAACAGAATAACCCTAGCCTTACTCATCACCTTATGAGTGAAATCATAAATAAGAGGAAATCCTGGCCAGAGGTCTGATGGAATTCTAATACCATGGTTGCAAAAATCACTTCATAGAGATCTTTTCTTTGGCCTAATCAACCATGATGAGTTTTCAGCAGCAGGTGAGAAAAGATAAATAGGCAGAGGAAGAATGATAGAGTGTCCTAAAGTCATTTTGTCTTGCCATGACTGGGAGCTCTGAGTCCATCACTGTGTCCTAGCTTAGTTGTCTTCACTCTCCAAGTTGTGGGGAGGGGAGCACGGAAGGATGGGGTGGAAAGATAACACACTCAAAAGCCAGAGGGGCCCAGAGGAGGATGATACACTGTCAGGACCAGTGTTTTCCATGGTTCAATGTCACCTATGCCATTTCTTATCCATTTTGTGGTTTTTCAGGAAGGGGGTAACTAAGAGTTTCCTGCTTATCCTTTGAGATTTATTCCCACCCTCTCTTACCTCCATCTGAAGACTGGAGAATTTCCTTTATAAGAGCTTTTGGAGAGCCCTAACCTGGATTACCTGGAGAAGGAAATGGCAACCCACTCCAGTATTCTTGCCTGGAAAATCCCATGGATGGAGAAGCCTGGTAGGCTACAGTCCACAGGGTCGCAAAGAGTCGGACACGACTGAGTGACTTCACTTACTTACTTACTAACTTAGATTAGGTGAGGTAGTTTGAGACTTTTAACAAATATTTATAGCACCTATCATGTGGCTGGACAAGGTTTGTTATCAGACCTGCCCATTCATATTTCAAGAAGCTTTACCAACAAGAAATTGCCAGTCCTGTTTCCAACCAAAGAACTGACTGAGCGAGGAGTATGAAATTCAAAGCCATCCTTCATGACTGGGATTGCCATTTCTTGTCCATTTAGATGCACATACACTTGGACCATCTACATTGTACACTACTGGGATGACCCCTATAGCTCCAACCTCTAAAACAGACTCTCCTTCTGGGGTTTTCACAGAAAAGAAAAGTCTATCTTTAAAATCATGAAGTCAGTGCCTGGCTTTTGCATCTCTGGAGAATTCCCCATCAATTCATTCTCCCCCATTCAGGTACCTGACAACTTCTTAGACAAAGGTCAATGGGAAATGGTTACCATGGTTGCATTGGATCCTGCCATTTTCATGGTCATTTCAGCCAAAATGCTGGGAACTGAGCATTTGAGTTCTTTTTCTTAGATGTGGTACATTTTCTGAAGGACACCACCATCAAAATCCAGGTATCCCCTGCTTTTCAAAAGTTCAGCTTCTGCCAGTTAATTTTTACATAAGACCTGTATCCACTAGCCAGAAGAAATCCAAAGAGGATTTTTACTATTATAGAAAAGGGTGAAAAGTGAAAAAATATGTTCCATGTTTGTTTTGCAGTGGATCTTACAGAGGTAGTGTGTACCCCTGAGCACCAAGGGTGTCCCTGCCAAGCTCCTTCCCCAGGAACTATACTCAGCATCTTGGGCTTCCTCTGGTGACTCAGCTGGTAAAGAACCCACCTGCCAATGCAAGAGACACAAGAGATGTGGGTTCAATCCCAGGGTTGGGAAGATCCCCTAGAGAAGGAAATGGCAACCTGCTCCAGTATTCTTGCCTGGAAAATTACATGGACAGGGGAGCCTGGTGGGCTACACAGGCCATAGCACATAACTGAGTATACACACATGCATACTCAGCGTCTTAGCATCAGGCTGCCATAGCTTCTAACTGTGAGCATCTGTGCTTTCCCTCAATTTATTTTCCCTACCCATTAGCAAGATGCGTCCTAAGGTGATTGCTTCTTCACTTTACATCATTTCAGTTTTCTAAAGGTTTCATAGGAATACTACTTTCAAATAGTGGGGGAAACCTTGACGGTACAATAACGGGGTTACATAATGGGGTGATGCAGTGTGAAGTTGGCAGTAATGAAATCGGAACGTCCATCATGCTCGGCATGAAGCCTATGCATCCAGACGGCTTCATAGGTTGAAGCGTGGGGTCTGTGCCTTCCCAGAAATAATCGGGTTACCAGACTGTGTGTGGCAGGCCACGGAGAAAACAGCTCTTCCCTTAACAGTTAGACAGCAAGCCATGAAGCACTGTCCGATATTTCCTCCACTTTTTTCTTCCTGGGTACTTTTCCCTGGAAAATGCTTTCATATCCAATTGATAAGGTCCCAAATGAAATTTACACATGAAAGAAGAAAGAATACCTTATAAAATGACCCCAGAATCTTTTTTTTCTTTTCCCAATGCCCTTACACTGCCTCTGAATGAACAGATTTGAAATCCGAGTATCATGAATTTTGGATTGGAAAGAAGCCTAAAAGTTACTTCCTCCAGCCCCTCATCCAGCCCCTCATCTGCTGTGGAAATCCTCACAGTAGCCACACTGGCAGGGTTGGTCCACGACTCCATGTCTGAGCTTCTTCTGATGACTGCAAGCTTGCTAACCCAACAGAACGGTTGAGTTTGGAAGTGAACGTAGGCTAATAAAACGGCTTTCGGTGCATGAGTCCTCTTTAATAATAACTGCTGCTTTTTTCAAGGGCTCGCTGTATGTGTCAGACGCTGTGCCAAGAGCCAGAGTGCTTGACATGCGCTAACTCCTACGCTATTCACAACAACCTCAAAGGGAGATACTATTATTCCCACTTTATAGATAGATACTGGAGCTCAGTAAGCTGGCTGAAGCACTTACCCAGTTTTTTCACAGATACTTCCCGTGACGGGAACCATGCATCTCTTCTCTAAGCAGCTCTGACTCTCGGAAAGTCCTTTTTCATGAGCTGTGTCTCCCCGTAAATCAAGCAGTATGTATTTACTGCGTATTTGTTGAATTTCAGGCATGATGCCCCCATTTCAGAGTTAAAGAAGCAGCAGGTTTTACTTATCTATTTATTTATATTTTACTTCATTTTAGGGAATATTGGAGCAAACTTAAAAGGAAACTCCTGATATACAGCTGTGGCAAAACATAAAAGAAATCAGAGCTAGTACAAATAAAATTAAAAGCTATCATGACCAAGTTAAGAATATACTATACAGATCACATGGAACAAAAAAGATGATTCCAGTTCATTTCCTGTTTGACCTGGACTTCTTGGCAACCAAAACAAAAGGAGAGACACTATTGTCAATTCACAACTTTTATTAACAAAATAATCATTGAATTGGGATAGTTGTATTCCTGAAATTAAATAGTGAAAGAAATCTAGCTCCTAGGATTTCACATAGGAAGCATTGAGAGAACTGATTTAACTTCTCAGCAGAATTTCTATAGGATATGCATTAATATACTTCATGTGGTCATTTTTGCAGCATCCTTTGTTAAAACACAAGAGTAGAATATTAAAATAAAAGTGGCAAACAGGGCAATAAAGGTCATGTGTGTAGCCTGTGGCCTTCTGTCCATTTCACCTCACCCCTCCCCCCACCCCCAGCCAAAAACATGAAATATTGTCTCTATCAAAAGGATCTTCATTATAAATCTCAGATTTTGAAACATATAGACATGTCTAAGTCCTAGACTATAAATGTTTAGGGTGTAGAGAGCCAGAACTCTCTTAAGGTTCAGAAAGACAACTTATCACTGAGGGCTGAGCCTTAAAGGGATGCGATGGATTGGCCTTTGCCCTGAGGTGGACAGAACAAGCATTGGGAAGAAGATGGATGAAAGATGAGTCAGCCTGAACGTGGCTGATTTGATTTCTTTCTTTTACTTAAGCTGTGTTGTGCTTCACTTTCATGTGTCCATGGAGGATACTCTACCTTGGCACCAACTGGGAAGTGAAACTGCAGGGCATTCGTAGGCTGTGGCCAAGGAGCCATCAGCAATCCCATTACCAATGCTTAGAGTGAGTCTCCTAAGGCAAATTTGGCTCCAAGCAGCAATCACAGCTCTGTTTTCATAAAGTAATTTCACTTGTTTGCCCCAGTTAATATTCATAAGCCCAGGTCTACCAGCTCCTACTTATCAGAGCACAAAGATAATAGAATAATGGGATATTCCAGCTGAAAGAGACCTTGGAAATCATCTCATTCAACCTCCTCACTTGACAGGTGAGGAAACAGAAGTGTGAGGAAGTGGAGGGCAAGGTTGCACCTTGACAGACTGGCTGGAACCCAGTTTCTCTGACAACTAGCCCTGTACAGGGTTCATCAGGTCTGTCTGACATCTTCCTTCCTCATCTCTGAGAACCGAAGTGTGGTGGAAAAAGCACCGGACTAGGCAGTAGGAAAACTAAGATTGAAACACACCTCCATTCATTTTATCCTGAGTTTCTCTAGCCTCTTATTTTCTCCCCACAACAGCAAGTTCATTGTGAAAGTGGATGCCTCATATTGTTCCCAAAGGAAGAGATGAGATAAGGCAAAGTGTCCACAGTAATGGTAGCATCATGGTCCTTTTTAAAAATAATTTATTTTATTGAAGTATAGTTGATTTATGATGTGTTAATTTCGGATGTACAGCAGAGTGACTCAGTTATACACATATACTTTCTTTTTCATATTCTTTTCCATTGTAGTTTATCATAGTATTTTTTAAAAATACTTTATTTATTTATTTACTTTTGGCTGTGCTGGGTCTTCATTGCTGTGAGGGTTTTTCTCTAGCTGTGGCGAGTAGGGGCTACTCTCTAGTCAGGGTATGCGGGCTTCTCATTGCCGTGGCTTCTCTTGTTGCAAAGCACAGGCTCTAGGGCATGTGGGCTCAATAGTTGCTGCTCCTGGGCTCTAGAGCACAGGCTAAATAAATGTGGTAAACGGGCTCAGTTGCTCTGCGGCATGTGGGATCGTCCTGGATCAGGGGTCGAACCCATCTCTCCTACTTTGGCAGCTGGATTCTTTACCACTCAGCCACCAAGGAGGCTCTTATCATAGAATATTGAATACAATTCCTTGTGCTATACAGCAGGGCCTTGTTGTTTATCCATTCTATATACAATGGTTTGCACTGCTAATTCCAAACTCCTAATCCACCCCTCCGCTATTTCCACCCCGTTTGGCAACCACAAATCTGTTCTCTGTCTGTGGGTCTGCATCTATTTCCTAGATAAGTTCATTTGTGTCCTATTTTAGATTCTACATTTAAGAGATATCATATGATATTTGTTGTTATTTTTCTGTCTTCATTTAGTATAATGGTCATTTTGAATGAGCCCAAATTTGGGACAGACCCTGTGCTGGCGGTACTTCATGGTCTGTGACTTTGAACACATGTTCCAGCCTCAGTAACCCTAGTCTTCACTAGACTGTTGCAATTACTGAGTGAGTAAAGTATACCAAGTACAAGGCCTAGCACCAGGATGCTCTTATTGTTCCCCTGCTTCCCTCCTTCCTGATAGATCACGTAAGTCCATGTGTATCTCCAAGGTACATGGATCATTCAGAACTCCATGTAGTCAGAATGTGGAGTGGTCTGATGTTCCTAAGTTACTTACCTATTTCCACCGAGTAAATCAACCTGCGGGTCTGAATTCCATTTCTCTTCAACTATCCAAACATCCATTTTCACCTACATGGAACCTTCTACTGGCCCAGGGACAAATAAATCACATTTTGAGTGGTCCCAAGACAATTCAGCTTTATAGAAAAAGAAAGGTTGGCAACATGAAGGACATTTGCTGTGTTGGGCTGTCACCGGGTCCCCATTGGAACCATGAAAAATTATGGCCAATAAAATAACATTTTTCAAAATGTGGCACTATCCTTCAATTTATCTTGGGCAATAAATGGATTTTGAAGAGAATATTTGAGAGAAATTCATTCTTCAAGCACTGAATAACACATCATAAATGAATTGCTTTATTAATTTATAATAGGATCATTGTTTTTTCTCAACAGTCATCTTCACAAACTCTGGTGTAAATTTTTTTTTCTTTTAAATCATCTGAAGATACTATCACATGTACCACCCCTAGCTTGCCACCCAATTCTCTCTACCTCCTCCTACAAATACAAAACTGATTCTGATTGGTTGGCATGCCAAATCTTCTGGCTATCCTTTTGTGATAATGAAGAAAACAAAAGGGGCTCACATTGATTGTGACTGAGTGCCAGGTAGTATTTTAAACAGTTTAACTATATTATTTTATTTAATCTTCCCAGAAATCCAGTAGTGAATTTGCCGTTATTATGCCAGTTTTACATATAAGGAAACTGAGGCAGAGACTCCTTTCCTAAAACAACAACAACAAAAAAAAAACCTCATCCCCATCTGTGAAGTTTAATGAGTACAGATTTCATAGACCATATTTGCTTAAATCAGCATATGTTTCAGTGCTGCTTCTTTTGTTTAACTCAAAATGTAACTATCCTCTTTAACTGTTCCCAAGTCTAAGTAGTGAAGAGGAGAGAAAAATTCAGTACTGACACCTATTGAATTAAGACCAACAAAACAACATCTTTGGAAGGGAATTCTTCTGCTCTTTTTTTTTTTTTTTTGATAAATTATCCCTTTGGGTTACTTGCCTATATTGTAGCCATAAGATGACCTCACTGTAATGCATACCTGTGTTTTGATTGTTTTGCTCATGGCAAGTCAGAGCACTGGGATACCAGCCCTGGTTCTGTCACTGTCTGTACCATATCAGGAAGGTCACTTGATCTTTCTGAATCAGTTTTCTCAATTGTGAGAAATTCACCCTATGACCCAACGTTTCCAGAGGTTTCCATTGACCAAAGGGGTTGACCCAAGGAGCTGTTGACAGACTCACCATGAAGATGATGAGGGGAAAGCTAACCATCGTTAATGCACAGTCATCGACCTACAAAAACTTAGCCTTGCATTGAAAGCTGTCTGAAGGGAGAAGCAGTATAATTGGACTGCCGAATGGAAAAAGCCTGTATGAAAGCTTAATAATAACAATAACCAAAAAAAAAAAAAAGGCAGTCTTGAGGCATCACGACACTAGAAGCTCATTAAGATCTCTGTCCCAGCTATTACACTCCTAATTGAACAGTTACACAAATAGATGTATAATATAGTCATGACTCTAATTAAGGCTCCGACCTCAGAATCTAGTAACAAACCCATACAGTTCATGCACCCCCCTTTAAAAAGTTGTTCTGGGCAAGCTTGCAGAAGAGAAACTGTTCTATTGTGACTTCACTAAAATGACATGAAAACTCATACAAGCGCCTCTTTTTGTTTCTTCTGCTACTGCAAAACACACCTGTCACTCTCCACTTCATTCCTTCAGTGGCTTGTGTTTCTTTGGCAGGAGAGGATGTGGTTTCAACTCCAGTGGTGCCTTGGTACCTGCCATATTGCTTTCAACATTTTCCTACAGTGCCCTCCTCCCACGGTGTGTTGGTCCTTAAGACTGTGGATCTGAGAGATCCTTGTCCTCCGAAGCAAATCTCTCTCCTTATTGGATAATTGACTTTCTTGTCTGTTATTAGTTTTACTTTCTCTTGCCCACTTTTCTTTGCCAATGTATACATCCCATTGTTAATGTTAACAGATAAACAGTTTGGAGGTTGTTCTGTTTGTTCTGTTTTGGCTGTGCCGTGCGGCATGTGGGATCTTAGTTCTTGACTAGGAATTTAACCCATGCTCCCTGCAGTGGAAGTGAGAAGTCCTAACCACTGGACTGCCAGTGAAGTCCCTGATAAACAGTTTTGAATGTCTCTTTACTTTTCCCTCTTCCCTCTTATCCTGACCTTTACAAGGAAGAGGAATGCCAGGACCCATAGGAGGGAACCTCGGGGAGAGTAAAAATCAAATGCTGCCTTTGAATAATGGAGAGTCCACAGGCTTAGAAAATTCCCAAAGAGGTTAAATATTTGTACACAAAAGATATTCATAAAATGCTCAGTTCCTGTCTCTGGGTTGGTCACTTTCCATGTTAATGGAAGCTGGGATAGTCACCAACTGGAACCAAGATAAAATCTAGAGTGAAAATAATTTAAAATTAACCACCTCCATGAATTATTATCTTTCCCATCCTAAAACTATGGAACTGTTTTTAGGGCAGCTTAGGGTACCTGTTGAGGAGAGCTCAGAGACCTAGAATTCCTCTAGATCCTTCTGTCTTAAATCTGAGTGCCGTTTCCTTCTGCAGCGCTACTAGACTATGGAGGGTCTAATACTCCAGGATGCATGCTGTCAAATTATATAAAACAGAAGGCAGTTTAGAAAGATGATCCATTCCTAGGAATTAAAAAAAAAAAAAGATCTCCAACACTTTTTAAGTGAGGAATAGCTGCCTTTTGTTGCCTGGGAGCATGGTATAAGAGAGTTCTCATCTCAACCCTGCACATAGTAGCCAGGTCACATTATAGCAAGCCATCAGCTACTCAGGGTGACTCTGAGAGCCAGATGAATAAACACTTATAGAAAGTGCTCTTCACTAGAAAGGTGGCTTACCAATGTAGGTGGTTGAGTCTACAAACATACCCAGCTCCTCTACTGGGAGTTGATTTACAAACATTAAGAGGGAAATTGGGGCTTCCTTGGTTGCTCAGTCAGTAAAGAATCTGCCTGTCTGCAATGCAGGAGGCATAGATTCTATCCCTGGATCAGGAAGATCCCCTGGAGGAGGACATGGCAACCCACTTTGGTATTCTTGCCTGGGAAAAACCACGGACAGAGGAACCTGGCGGGCTACAGTCCATGGGGTCACAAGAGTCAGACACGACTTAGTGACTAAACCACCACCACCACATATTTCTGAGCTGTGTGATTGGCATTAAGCTACCTTTGTTATGAATAGTTGGCCTCTTTATCAGCTCTGATGTGCATGTGATTTCCTCGCAAATTTTCAATTCCAGTAACTTAGCAGCAGCAGCAGCAGCAAGCATGCAGCATTGTGGAATGGTGTCTTTGGGATCTAGTTTTATTGTTGGCATTCTTGGTTATAACTGAAAGTCTTTTTTCAGGGACTCAAGCTGGAGCATGATTGTTAAGGATATCCCTAAAGACTGCACTCATCATTCTTAAACGACTTTTCCCTCTACATTATTGGCTGATGAATCTGTTTCACTCCCAGGTGGGACATGAAGGGCTCAAGGAGGATTTCCTGCCCCAAACCTAGCACAATTTTTGGTACCTGGTCACTGGATCTTTGAAAAGAGAAAGGCAGTGATGGATAAAAAAGGGCGGGGAGTCCTGGACTGAATCTTAAATGCCCGAAACTTCCCCTAGAACACAGGGAGTGCCCCAAAAATGTACATTGAATTGATAGCTTTGATAAATGTAGCAGATATTTTAGAATTTTTGTAGTTAAATAATCCTTAGTAAGGGCTTCCCTGGTGGCTCCATTAGTAAAGAATCTACATGCCAAGCAGGAGATGCAGGTTCAATCCCTGGGAGGGGGCAGATCCCCTGGAGAAGGAAATGGCAACCCACTCCATTATTCTTGCCTGGGAAATCCCATGGACAGAGGAGCCTGGTGGGCTGCAATCCATGGGGTCACAAGAGTCAGACACAACTTAACGGCTGAACAACAACAATCCTTAGTAGCATGTCACAGTTAGGGGAATTTAAGAGATAAAGCTAAAGACTTTGGCTTTACTTTTCGGATTTCATCAATATCTCCATATTTCATGGAGCCATAGCTAGGGGTTGCCATATCTTGAATCATAGGTGGGCTATCATCTCCTGGGGCAGAAGGCACTGCTTAGGCTGTTAACAGTCTGTCAAACAGTCCCACTATTTTTGAGGGACAGTATAATTCATGTGTATTTATGCTGGACTTGGGGTCAAATAGCCTCTATTTTCCTCACATAGTTTGACTTGAAGGTGTGTATTATTGAAAGCTTGAGGTTTGGCATAGTCTCAAAGGTGTCAAGTTTCTCTCGCAACTTTTGACTTTTGATGCTACAATTAGATTTTCCATTGATGAGCAAATAATGCATCTGCTGTTAGAGAAATCACTATATTCTCTTGGACTGGGTTGTACGGCAGACTGTAACCGGTGATCAACACATTTAGAATGGTTTGAGAACACAGATTTGGTTTCAGTCCCCAGCTAAAGGTTTGGATGGTTCTCTGACTCATCTGATCTCGATCCGGACCATTGAATTTGCAACTCAAAAGCTCGAAACCCCAAGAGCAAAGACTCTTAACATTTCTGGTCATGCCAGCTTCCCATCAGGCCAGCCACAGTTCAACGAAATGTCCTCAGGCTTTTTGGCACATCCAGTTCTGTTCCAGGTCCAGGTTGTGGTTTCTTTGAAAGTAGTAGGTGTAGGTGGTAGGTACGTGGAAACTGGCCGCTGAGTTCTACAGAGTTCACGGCAGGGAGCCACTGCAGGGCTAGGAGAAAGGGCTGGAGGGTTTGCTTTCCCTTAACCGTTGGTTGTATCCTCTTGGGAGAGAGAGAACTTCATCAGGAATAATTGATTGCCTCAAGTAAATTCCAGGATCACTGATTAAGTGTTCCCCACCCCATTCCATCCAGCATCTTAAACTTGAACACGGCCATGTATTAGAATTACCCAGGTATCTTGTTCAGTGGAAGATTCTGATTTCCCTGGTCTGGGTGGAGCCTGAGACTCCTCTTCTCACAAGGTCCAGGTAACGCTGATTCTGCTGGACCATAACCATTTTGAGAAGCAAAGCCCCACCTGTGAAGCGCTATGCCACATGTAGAGAATACAGACGTGACTAGAAGAGGAAGACAAAGCTATTACCTTTAGGCAACCTCATGGTGGCTGAAGACTGGTGGGTGGACAGTATTCACTCAACAGGTACTCAGGGCAGAAGCTGAGTTGAATGGAGTCCAGGTAGGCTCTAAACTTGGCCTTGGAGGTGAACAGAAGATGAACAGGTAGGGAAACCAGAAGAGAGTATCTCAGGGAGAAATAAGAGCCTGGGTAAGAGGAGAGACCTAATACAAGCTTGTCATCTGCCTGCAAAGAAGACATCTAAAATAGTGCCCAGTTCATTCCCAGGCCCCATGCGGGGGAGGCGGGGCGGGGGGCCAGGGAATGAAGCCTATGAAAGCATAGAACATTCCTGTGGCAAGTAAGCAATCACTCACATCTAGGAGCACCAGGCCTTCTTTTTGCTGCACAGTATAATTAGAGCATTTGAGACGTGGAACCGGGAGAAGCACCAAGCTGAGGGGATTGTGAGCCAGCCAAAGCTATGAAAAAGTCCTGCAGTTCCATTCTCAGCACTGTTTACAACCTTGCTGTTATTTCTTGTGTATTGACCAAACTGAGGTTTTGCTTTTTTTTTTTTTTTTGGTGTTTTTATTCCTTCCTTCCTTCTTAACCTCTCACCTGCCTCCCTTCCATCCTCATCTGAAAACTCAGAGGGAAACTCAGGCAGAGTGTACCATTTCCCCAGGATTTTCCCTCTGCTTTCTGCTGCCCATCTCTGCTTCACTCCAGTCCCACTCTGGAATTCCTCCCAGAAATGAGAACCGTTTGCATTGCACGTATTTGCAGGTCTCTTCTCATACATGAACTCCTATCAAACTCTCTGATCTGATGGGGAGAGACCAAGCATTGCAATCCCACAATTTTTTGCACAGAAAAAAATCTCACCTGATTTTTCTCTTTCAAGGCATATGTCTGGCGTGCCTGTCTGCTAACCAGCAGCGTGGCCCAGAATGTACCTTGCCATACAAGTAACAGCAACAGTTTGCTTAGAAATGTACACAAGTCTCATTTTCAAGCCTTGCACTGGCAAGTAATTAGTGAAGGAACTAGCATTCTCATCCCCATTTAATAGGTGAAAAAACTGAGGCCCAGGAAGCCACAGTTCCTAAGTGGTGATTCCTAAGAAGCTAAGGTGAGCTTCTTAGATCATTCTGCAGTCCATCCTGCCTTCACTTCATTTCTCTGGGCCTTATTTTCTCTCCTGTGAAATAGATAACACTGTGTGTGATCTGTGAGACCCCTTCCCAGCTGTAATAGGCTGTGATCATGCCACTGAGTTTCAGAAACCGGAGTTCTTCACTGCCAGCTTCTATTTAGTGCTAATCATTTTGTTTAATTATGTTTAACTCCAAGTGTGTTTTACTGCAGCTGTCAACACACTTCAGTTGTTGCACTGATGAAGTCGCTAGCTGCATGATAGCACCTGTGTGCCATTTTGTAGGGCGTATTCAGCAGCCAGGCAGGCCTTCTCCTTGGCTGCATGCTACCATGTTCTGTCCTGATGCCAGCTTAGTTTCTCTGTTTACACTGGAAAGCAACAGGCTTACCTTCAGCTACAAATTCCCGGAAAGCGTCGTGGGTAACCTTTGGCTGAATGTAAACTGCTGGTTTTATTCCAAAGCCCGGCAGGTTGTGTCGATGGGATACTCAAGGTGAAGAGAGCAAAGACATATATGGCATATTACTTCCATGTTGCAGGCATGAGCAAAGAGAATTTCAGTCTCCGACTTCTCCATGATCACCCCTCCCCCTATGGTTGAAATCTCTGCTCATTCTTTCCCTTCAAGCCTCATGGGTGCCACCTTGTCTAGAAAGCTTTCCCCAACATGTTCTGTCTGCAGTCACACTTCCTTTGTATGTCCTTGAATTTCCATTTGCCAGAGCCCTTGCCCCACTGTAATGAAAATGTATTTCATTATTTTTCTGACTGAGAGCACCAGCCATATGTCATTTACCCCTGGGTGTTTTCCCACAAAATGTTTATTGAGTGAAGAGTGAACAAATGGATGAAATCATCACATTCTCAGGGTTCACCCCTCTAGTGTTCAGGTGAGGAATATGATTTTTCTTTGTCTTTCTGATGCCCTTCCATTTTTCCTCCTCCTTTCTCTTCTGGCAGATTTGCAAAATGTTTATCCAGTCACTTGATCTCTGCTCTGAGCTTTCTCCCAAGCTTCTCTATGGCCAGAACAGCATCCCTTTTCCCTCTGTTTTCTTACTGCGTACACTCCCCTGATGGGCCAGGCTCTCTGTCCTCCACCTCTGAAATGATACCTCAGTCTCTGTCATTTCACCACGTGTTCTCTGATTGGCCAGAAAAGAGACAATGCTTTCTCTGTTACCCTGTTTGAAGTAAAACATACAATTTCCAGGACTAGTCTGTCTTCACACTCTACAGAATACTCTGTTCTTTCCCACTGATCCATCTACAATGTACATGTGTATTTTTCAAGCTGTTAAAATTACTGATTTATTTTCATCCGTGGCTTTTCTAAAATCTGGCTTTTTTCAATTAACATTTTGGTATAGTCTAGGGACCTTTTCAGTTCTGGAACACAAATTTTAAAGTCAATAGCTCTGCAAATCGGGGATGGCTCTCCATTTAAGGGATCTGCTACCAGAGCTTCTATCTTAACAGGTGACTTGTTGGTCAAAGGGAGACCTGGTCAATGTGAATACATAGGGTGTTGTTGCTGGGGAGAGAGAGTTGAAAGAGAAATAAAATAGCAGTGAGAGGTACCTGGAGTTCTTCCTCCTTAAGATGCAAAACCTATCAGGCCACTTAATTGTGGCCTCAAGTGTGCCAAGAAGAGAATCATACCAAGTTTTTCTCATTATCTCCCCTAATTTCCTCCTCAACTTGATGGGCTTCTAGAATTGGTGGTGATGATCTTCAGACCTGTTAAGGGCTGTGGTTGACAAGGAGGGATCAAGTAGCCATATTTACCTTCAGTGGGTTTAAGGATCTCTTGATATTGCTAAAAAATTTAGATTCCCAGGCCCTTCATCAGGATTCCTGATTCAGTATACTTGGAATAAGGCCAGAAATATGCAGTTTAGTTTTTGCACTTCAAATTTAATATAGGAACCATTTTTTTTTATTTTTTAATTGAAGGATAATTGCTTTACAGAATTTTGTTGTTTTCTGTCAAACCTCAACATGAATCAGCCATAGTTATGCATATGTCCCTTCCCTCTTGAACCTCTGTCCCATCTCCCTCCCCACCCCACCCCTCTAGGTTGATACAAAGCCCCTGTTTGAGTTCCCTGAGACATACTGCAAATTCCCATTGGCTATTTATTTTACATATGATAATGTAAGTTTCCATGTTACTTTCCCCATGCATCTCTCCCTATCTTCCCCTCTCCCAGTGTCCGTTAAGTCTGTTCTCTATACATGTTTCTCCACTGCTGCCCTGCAAATAAGTTCTTTGGTATTATCCTCCTAGATTCCCTATATATGTCTTAGTATACGATATTTCTCTTCCTCTTTATGACTTACTTCACTCTGTATAAGTCTCCAGGTTCATCCACTCATTAGAACTGACTCAAATGAGTTCCTTTTTGTGGCTGAGTAATATTCCATTGTGTATATGTACCACAACTTCTTTATCCATTCATCTGTCAATGGACATCTAGGTTGCTTCCATGTTCTAGCTATTGGAAATAGTGCCTCAGTGAACATTGGAGTACATGTGTCTTTTCAATTTTGATTTCCTGAGGGTATATGCCTAGGAGTGGGATTGCTGGGTCATAAGGTGGTTTTATTCCTAGTTTTTTAGGGAATCTCCATAAGGAATCTTCCATAGTGGCTGTATCAATTTACAATCCCGCCAACAATACAAGAGGGTTCCCTTTTCTCCACAGCCTCTCCAGAATTTATTGTTTGTTGACTTTTTGATGATGGCCACTCTGACCAGTGTGAGGTGATATCTCACTGTTGTTTTGATTTGCATTTCTCTAATAATGAGCAATATTGAGCATCTTTTCATGTGTTTGTTAGCCATCTATATGTCTACTTTGGAGAAATATCTGTTTAGGTATTTTTCCCACTTTTTGATTGGGTTAGGAACCAATTTTTTAATAAGCCAGCATTTCAGAAGAATGAGCAGTAAAATGTAAGACAGCACATTTGTTCCCAAAACTAGAGTTACATTGTACCTGCGTGATGGGAGAACCATGGCAGCATCAACTCAAACATAATTCAGCATCAATTTCTGCCGGTGCCCCCCTTCATAATTATATCACTAAGTCTAACCACTTCCACCAGGTGGAATTCTACTGCACTGATTCTTAACTTTTGGGGGGATGAGAAAGATAAGGGATCCATACATGTCGAGTAAAAAGTCTTGCCCATGATAAGCACTATTTATCTCCTCCATATGGCTTCCTGTAGCTATAGACAGAAGAAGCACCAAGGAATGAATCAGAAGTAATGGAGGCGCCTAGACAATCTGTCATGTGGTTTCCATATTACCATAAAGTTGATCCTAAATTTTCACAGCCTGGCTAGACTGTCTCTGTCTCTCTAGTTGGCAACATGAAAGGCCAGGAGACATCTCATTCCTTTGATACCCAGTGCTCCAGGGAGCTTGAAAGAATAAACTTTTCCCGCATGTTACCAAATAGCTGTGTCTACCAGTGAATTATATGCAGGTCAATAAAGCAGCATTGTCAGTGTGGTCAGTCACACAGATGAACGTGATCTGAAGCTCTGCCCCACTCACGCCTGAGTCAGCTACTTTTGGATTACTATGCTAGGCTCAAAACTTCTACAAGCATCTTTTTCAGATGTATTTACCAGTGTCAGGCTCAGAACTTTAGAAAGAAAATTCTGGTTTCTATGTTGGGTAATTCTCTATGTTTGTGAGTGTCGCTGATACTACAATTGATTTCCTTCTGGTAAGAAAGGGGGAAGATATTTTAAATGACCCCACTCTTGTTCCTGCTTTATTCTGTATACTTTGCAGCTTTGAACATCAGATTCTTCACTACAGGATGAGCTGAAAAATGCCAAACATCTTTAGCTAGGGCATACTTGGAGGGACCAGTATTACATCCTAATGTTACTGTGTTTTTATGGATGAGCATCAGTGTTTGTTATTTGTATGTTTCTGTTGCTAGGAAGCTTAGCTGAAGGGCTGCAGGTTGCTAATTTTGTTTCTGATACCCATCCACCAAAGGCCACATTAAGTCGTATCTCATATACCTGTTATGTGCCTTGATTTATTTTTCTTCTTGTGTTTTATGTATCATCCCACCTAAATAGTTGTGTGTGTAGCATTTCCTAGATTCCATTTAATCATCAACAACAGAAAATTCCTCTCTCCTAATTTATGTCTAATATAGAAAAGCAGCCTTACCTCAGAGTATATGAATTACCTCAGCAGGGACATTATCACTAGCTAATAATAATGACAACTATTATTTGTGTTTGTATTGTACCTGATAATGTATAAAGGACATTTCCATCATTGAATCTTCACTAGGGCCTTAAGCTGTAGATATTTAGATCATTCCAACTTTCCAGATGCAAAAACTGGATTCACAGGAATGATAAAAGATTATATAAATTTCCTATCAAATGTGGACAGTAATTGAGATTTCAATATCTGTCTGACTCCAAGTCCAGTGTCCTTCCAGTTCATTCCGCATTTAAATTCCTGGAATTTTTCCAATGGGATAGGGGTATCGTTGCCCATTCTGGGCCACAGTGATTGGACTCTTGTCAGAAGCACATGGCAAATGCCCTGCACTATTGTATCAAAACCTAACCAGATACATTGTGAATTTGTTGCCACACCAAGGTGCCTCCCAAGATGTTTTAATCATTACTTCCTCCTTTTTTGATATCTTCTTGTTGGCAATCGTTTAGCCATTTGCTACACTACCCAATTAAGTCGGCAGTCTTGTAGTCTTTTGTAGAATGTGGAAACTTCTCGTTTTATGCCTTGTGACTCTGCTTCATGGAACTGACTAGAGAGATGGTGGAAAAGGTTACAGTCACTCCATTTCTCTATTATCATCTTCTCCTCAGAGTTTATCACTAATTTTGGTGTCAGAGCTGTAGTCATTTTGAGGGCTTATGAAAGCCAACACACTCCCCAGAAATGCAGACAGCCCCCCCTGACCTTTGCGGCTGGAGATGATGGCCAAGGCGGAGGCACAGTGACCTTTAGGCCCCGAGTGGGTGGCAGCACTTTCTTTTCTGTGACATTCGTGTTGCTTTTTCCTCTTCGTGCTGGTTTTAATTGGAAGCATGTACAGTGTGAATCTGCCTGGCTCCCTCCACGCACACACCCTGAGTGCTGAGAGACTGTGTGTGGCTGGCTCTTGTCATAAAGGAGTGCTCTCAGTGCTAAGCTGGGGACATTACTGATTGCCACCATTAGAGACACAGAAGATATTATGGACGACCTTTCAAGGGGAAATGCTGTTTGTAGAACAGGGCCTTTGTACCACCTGGCCCAGTCCACACTTCTTTCTCATATTCTTTTTACCCTTATGGTCCCAGGAGATAAATCTGACACTGTGATTTTTTTCTTTTACTATTAATTAATTAACTAGGCTGCACTGTGTCTTAATTGTGCATGTGGGATCATTGATCTTTGTTGTAGCACGTGGGACTTTTTAGTTGCATCACATGGGAACTTTTAGTTGCGGCATATAGGATCTAGTTCCCTGACCAGGAATCGAACCCAGGCCCCCTGCACTGGGAATGTGGCAGCTTAGCCCCTGGATCACCAAGGAAGTCTCGGATAACTTTTTCAATCAGCATATATTTTTGGCCTTCAACTCTTATTATTCAAGGGGAGCCATGGTTACTTAAGCCTCTTTTTCAAGTCCCATCTCAGTTTTGTGTCCTCCTCAAAGCTGGTTGCTCATCTAGCACCATCATTCCCGCTCTGGGCTCCAGACAGCTCAGTCCAGACCAAACATCCTGTCATCTCTTCCATTTAGTTTTTTATGACTTTCTTACTCTGTCATGTTCCCAAATGACTTTCTGCATGTTCATTTTGTTTCCTGATTTTTTTTTTCTTTACTATTTATCAAAGAGAAGCTGGCAACCAGAATTTCCTAAGCAACTACTATGGGCTGACCCCGTGTCTGGTACTTTATACATGGTTTCATTGAGTCCTCACAGCACTCCTGGGAGTTGAGTGCTGAGTATTTTATAAATGAGAGACGGGAAGTTATACCCAGTATGCCTGTTATAAACTTGTCAGGGGTCCCACCCTGCTTGTCAGCAGGGGAACCAGGCTGCTGACAGCTCTAGGTACCAAACACCAGAGCCTGCGTGGGGATGGGTGGGGGAAGCTCAAAGCGTAAAACAGTTGGCTCCTGGAGGACCCCAAACATGGGTTACATTACCCTTGTATCATGGACTCCACAGTGCCGGGCACGTGGTGGGTGTTCTGTAAGGACGGTATTCTTTTATTATTATTATTTTATTATTTTTAATTGAAGGATAATTGCGTTACAATGTTGTGCTGGTTTCTGCTGCACAATATAAAGTGAGTCAGCCGTTAATGTACATATTCCCTCCCTCTTGAGTCTCCCACCAGCCCCCCATCCCACCCCTCTAGGTGATCGCAGAGCACCGAGCTGAGGTCCCTGTGCTATACGGCAGGCCCCCACTAATATGTCTTACACATGGCAGTGCACGTATGCCAATGCTATCTTCCAATTTGTCCCACCTTCTCCTTCCCCTACTGTGTCCACAAGTCCACTCTCTACTACTGCGTCTCTTTTCCTGCCCTGGGAATAGGTTCTTAAAGGTGATTTTATGGCTGAATGACATAGAGACAGGCTGCCCACTGAGCTTCAAGTAGTTGGGCTGGGGGTTCCTCTGACAGGGCCTCACAGAGACTGAAATCAGAAAAATGCCACCATGAGGCCATGATGTTGATCTTTCAGCAGTTCACTCAGCAAACACAGTGTTGGCCCAGGCTGGACTCTGGGGAGACATAATGGGAGATGTGGCAGGGACTGGCCCTCAGGGAGCTGAGACGTTATCAGGATAAAAATAAATGGGAAAAAAAAAAAGAACCACTTCCCTTTCTTCAGAACTGTCCAGTGATCCAGTAGAGAGGTTCTCAGAACTTCTATCTGGTTGGCACAGTGACTGTTTTGACAAAAGTTCAAAGGAGAGAGGAAAACTGTTGTGGGGAAGAAAAATCACTCGCTCGCTCTCTCTCTGTCTCTGTCTCTGTCTCTCTCTCTCTCTCTCTCACACACACACACACACACACACACACCCAGAGCTATCAGCCAAAGCCACTGAATTGTCTTTAATAAAGGAAAGCTTGCAGAATGCCAACTCCAGGAGGTGGTGAAGGACAGGATACTTTGGCGTGCTGTAGTCCATGGAGTCGTAAAGAGTCGGACATGACCTAGCAACTGAACAACAACAGCACCAAAAGGAAAACTTGCAGAATGCCAAAATTTCCTTCCTCCCCCTACTGGATCTTGCTTTTTATTTTCAGAAAACTCTGAGTAGAAAACAGTGGTTCTCTCTTACTTTGAGTTGTGTGATTGGACACTGGGACCAAAACTCCCTAACACCCAGGTACCTTAAACATGCCCCCCACCCCCCCGCCAGCCCTCATCTCCAAGGACAGGGCTGCTAACCCTCCCACCTGCTCACCCTCATGCCCAGAGACCCTTCTGCATCAGGAATTGAGCAATCCTGCCTCCTTCCTCGTGGGCAAGAGGAGCAGCATTTCCCAAGTGGCTGGATTGACGCTTAAAATTGTCAAAGGGAATGACAAGTTGCCAACATTTTGGAAGAACACTGTGCTTTTATATTCTGCCGACTTTTGAAATCCAGCTCCTGCTCGTAAATCGTCATGTAACCATGTCAAGGATTAGGTAGGGTTTTTATATTTGTATGTGTGTGTGCACTGTTTTTCCTGATGATTCAAGCAGTGAGGCTGGCAGGGAGGCTTGGTCCACCTCGCAGAGCACTGAACAAGAGACCTGACAACAGCAATATGTTACTTCTTTTGTTTGTACCGTATCTTCACACCCACTCCCTGGGCAACAGCCTGAATGAAGTGGGCCCTGGTGCTTTGTGTGGGGGAGAAAGAATGAAAATAATGGCCATTCAGGCAAAAGAAAGCTTCTCAGTGCTTTTCAGAAAGCAGTCTTGTTTTCATTGTTGCCCCTGTGTTCACATAATGGCCTCATCCTTGTCCTTCATTGAAACACACCCAAAGCCAGGAAAACATCTCCCCTGCACACAATAAATGTGTGCTCTTAAAGTGATCAACAAGGAAGGCGTGGGCCTGGGAGGGTGTCAGACTGGGTGTCTAGAGGGGTGTGAAGACGGCCTTCCTTCTCAGGGTGAAGGCAGTGGACGGGTGACTCTGGATGGCCTGCAAAGCTTATTTGGAAACTAACTTCCATCTGGCAGGACCTAGAGAAAGAGAAATACATGACTTTTACATCTTTGTGCATATTGGCCAGGCCCTTACTATGCCCCAAGCATGGTGCTGCATGTATTTTATGCATCTTATAATCCTCACAAAACTGTATGAGAAAGATATTATTACTAGCATTTTCCATATGAGGACCCTAAAAGCCTAGTTCCACTTCTCTGGTAAGTGGCAGAATCAGAATTTGAATCTAGATATCACGTGACCCTGTGTTTCCCAGATGGTGCTAGTGGTGAAGAATCTGCTTGCCATTGCAGTAGACATGGGTTCAATCCCTGGGTCGGGAAGATCCCCTGGAAAAGCAACCCACTCCAGTATTCTTGCCTGGAGCATCCCAGGGACAGAGGAGCCTGGTGGGCTACAGTCCATGGGGTCACAAAGAGTGAGACATGACTGAAGCACCTTAGCACACAGACGTACCATCTGGCCCTATACAGTGACCTTTTCAACACCACGCTAGCATTCTCAGAACCATTTCTCCCAGCCTTGCAAATTACAGAGGGTGAGGCCAGGATGACAGTGGAGATTTTAGAAAGGGTTACTTTGAGAACCTTGAGCGGACTGTGCCAAATTTACTTGACAGCTCGTCTTTAGGCTAGGGATGTGGGGAACTGCATACAGTGGTATCAATCCATCAAGTGTACGAGAGGCAGAATGAGTGAGGACATCAGCCTAGTTCAGATCTGGGTATTCTATAACCAGACCACTGAACACAGACTTTTTTCACTGTGCATCCCTCAGCACTGGTGTTCTGAGATCTTAGCTCTCCCCCATGTTCATTCTCATTAAATTAGTCCTGGACTGAAATATCATCCCAGTCCTCCTGGAAGTATGGTTCTCTGCTCCTGCATCTCTCCAGGAAGCCCTCTTTGCATGAGTTCTGGTAGATGCTTTTTTCTGTTTGTCTCAATGACAGGAAATCCACTGGAGCCACAGGGACTGTTAAGACCCCACTTTGCAGCCCTGAAGAGATTCTTGGCATTTGCGTGCATCAGGCCTCATGCCCCCTCCTGAGAACATCATCAATCTACGAATATTTTCATATCCAGCTGGAATCCCACCTCCTCAACAAGGCCCTGCTTGTATATAGCCGCATTCCGGGACATTGTGATGTTGTTCAGTTGCTAAGTCACGTCGGACTCTTTGTAACCCCATGCACTGCAGTGTGCCGGGCTTCCCTGTCCTTCACTATCTCTCAGAGTTTGCTCAAGCTTGAGTCCACTGAGTCGGTGATGGCATCCAGCCATCTCATCCTCTGTCACCCCCTTTCCTTTTAGTGGAAATTACCCTGATGCTGGAAAAGATTGACGGCAGGAGGAAAAGGGGGCGAAAGAGGACATTACAGTTATAGCTTGAAATTGGTCATAGTAAGAGTCTTTACACCACAGAAATTGGCAAGCACTACAGATCAGGACTTTGTTGTTGTCATGACTATTCTTTTGATAGCTGATTTGCCAGCGCACCGCTGTACATACCTAATACCTCATCAGTCATTTGACCCCGACAGTTCGGCATCCCCCTGCTGGTCATTACTTTATCATGTGCCCGTGTGTGTCTCTTACAGAGACTGTAGGAGAAATAGGATCACTAGGTTCTTTGTGTGTCTGCAGTACCATCATGATACCATGTGAAAGGTAAGCACTCTTCAGTGTCTATTGATATTCTTCATTTCACCTGCTTGGGTACAATTTTTCTCTAAAAATTTTCAGATGTTATCCATTTGGTTGAAAAAAAATCTTCCCTGTAGCCAGTATCTCTCATTTATTGACTGATTCATCCACCAACCATTTATTCACACCAAGGAGCAGAGACTGTGTGTCAGGCACTAGTTCACAAGGCAGAATCACAGAAAAAGCAAGAGAATTCCAGAAGAACGTGTACTTCTGCTTCATTGGCTACACTAAAGCCTTTGACTGTGTGGATCACAACAAACTGTAGAAAATTCTTAAAGAAATGGTAATATCAGACCACCTTACCTGCCTCCTAGAAAATCTGAATGCAGGTCAAGAAGCAACAGTTAGAACCAAACATGGAACAATGGACTGGTTCCAAATTGGGAAAGGTGTACATCAAGGTTGTGTATTGTCACCTTGCTTATTTAACTCAATATGCAGAGTACACCATGCTAATGCCGGGCTGGATAAAGCACAAGCTGGAATCAAGTTTGCAGGGAGAAATATCAATAACCTCAGATATGCAGATGACAACACCCTTATGGCAGAAAGCAAAGAGGAACTACAGAGCCTCTTGATGAAAGTGAAAGAGGAGAGTGAAAAAGCTGGCTTAGAACTCAGCATTCAAAAACAAAGATAATGGCATCCAGCCCCATCACTTCATGGCAAATAGATGGGGAAACAATGGAGATAGTGAGAGACTGTATTTTCTTGGGCTCCAAAATCGCTGCAGGTGGTAACCATAACCATGAAATTAAAAGACACTTGCTCCTTGGAAGAAAACCTGTGACAAACCTAGACAGCATATTAAAAAGCGGAGACATTAATTTACCAACAAAGGTCTGTATAGTCAAAGCTATGGTTTTTCCAGTAGTCATGTATGGATGTGAGAGTTGAAACACAAAGAAAGCTGAGCACTGAAGAATTGATACTTTTGAACTGTGGTGTTTGAGAAGACTCCAAGAGTCGCTTGGACAGCAAGGAGATCAAACCAGTCAATCCTAAAAGAAATCAGTCCTGAATATTCATTGGAAGGACTGATGCTGAAGCTCCAATACTTTGGCCACCTGATGTGAAGAACTGACTCATTTGAAAAGACCCTGATGCTGGGAAAGATTGAAGGCAGGAGGAGAAGGGCACGACAGAGGATGAGATGGTTGGATGGCATCACCGACTCGATGGACATGAGTTTGAGCAAGCTCCGGGAGTTGGTGATGGACAGGGAAGCCTGGTGTGCTGCAGTCCATAGGGTCACAAAGAATTGGATATGGCTGAGTGGCTGAACTGAACTGAAATGGTATGTAAAGAATAACCTGGAAGGATGGAATGGAGGAGCTGGGGGCTGGGTAGTGCATAGTCTCAGATGAGGATGCGTATTAGCTTCCTGTTGCTACTGTAACCAATTACCGTAATTATTTTGGCTTCAAACAGTGGAAATTCACTGTCTTATTATTCTAGAGGTCAGAGGTCTAAAGTGGGTTGGCAGGTTTGTGTTCCTTCTGGCGACTCTAGGGAGGACTCCATTTCTGGCTTTTTCCATCTTCTGAAGGCTGCCCGCATTCCTTGGCTCCAGACCTGCAAGTGTCTGACCTCTTTTGTGTCATCACATTGCCTTCTTTGACTCTCTCTTTTGCCTTCTTCTTTTCCTTGTAAGGACCCCTGTGATGATTTTGGGTCTGCTCAGATAATCTGAGGTATCTGATTAACTTAATTGTATCTGAAAATTCTCTTGTGCCTTGTAAGATAGCATAACAACAGGTTCCAGGGAGTGGGACATGGACCTCTTTGGGGAGCCATTATCCTGCCTACCACAGGAAGGAAGGGAAGGCCTCTCTGAGGAGGTGACATTTGAGATGAGGCCCAGATGAGAAAAACATATGAGGGAAAGGATCTGAGATAGAGAGAACAGCCTGCAAAGCCCTTGAGCCTGGTGAAAGCCTGGAGAGTCTTGAGAATGACAGCATGACTGAAGGGAGCCCCCAGAGGGCAGCTGGGGAGGCAGGCAGAGCCCATGTAGCTTAGCATCGTCCCCCTCATAGGTGGGAGCATGGTCTGCCTTCTCAGTGCGACGAGGAGCTGAGAGCTGTGTTTTCCACTGGGTGAATATGTACTTGAATGGAAACAAGTTTTTCGGTCATTGCCTAGAGTGGTGCTGTCCAGGAGAAATATAACGCAAGCCACATTTGTAATTTTGAATATTCTCATAGCCATTTTAAAAAGTGAAAAGAAACAGAGGAAATTAATCTTAATAATCTTAATAAAACATTTAACCCAATACACCCAAAATGTTAACATCCCCCACATGTAAGCAATATAAAAAAAAAAATACTGACATGTTTTGCATTGTTTTTTTTCAAGTACTATGTGATCAACATATCAGTGTGTGTTTTATGTTTACAACACTGCTCCGTTTGGACTCGCCACGTTGTAACTGCTCAGCAGCCATCTGTCGTGACCATTTTTGGCAGTGCACATCCAGACGGGGTCTTCAGGGTCCTGTGCAAAGTCTACCCCACCACTGTTTGGAAGAGTGGTCGACAGGGAAGTGTCACAGAAATTATAGGGCCTGTGTCATGCCTGTTAACCATCCCGAACTTCAGGGGCTCTGAGTAGACCTTGGGAAGCAAAGGATGGATTTGCAGATTCTGGAAAGGAGTATGTCTCTTGGTGGGGCTGGCAGGGCTCAGTCCCAGACCTGAAGTGAGCTCCTGCCTCTTGGAGCCTCCAAGGAACACCTGTCTGTATCCATATGATCGGTGTTAAGGTTCACCTTGCTACCCACACCTCATATGTTTAATACCTTGAAGAGTTTTAGCAAAAGTCAGACCTCTCCAATTTCATTATAGACAGAGCCATTTATTCATCTTACTATACCAATATTACTGGGAACAAGGGCAGAGGTCAAGAACAGGAAAAAAATCAATGGAGCAAAGAAAGGATGTCAGCTGTGAGGGCAAGAACTCTCTAAGGCACTTCCAAGCTATGACCCATGCTCTCTTGTGCTCCTCTGGTGACCCCCCCCTCCCCCCGCCAATACTAACTATAAAAGTCCAGCCTGAAAGGTTTAGTACCAACAGAACATCATGTACATTCATTTAGATTTTTGCAGTGATGTTAAATTAAACAGGTTTGTGAAACAGAAAATAAAGATCTGAATTAAACATATAGGTCATGGTGGTTTATGTAAAGGCCAACTTATGAGAACCATTCAGTATGGTACAAGACAATAGAAATAACAGCAGCGTTTATTAGAATATCCTATGTAGAGCCAGCTATCTGTACGACACGCTGGGCTTTCAGAAGGGCTGGTGCTGAGTTCCCTTCTGATGATGCATTTGGTGGACTAGCATCTGGACCCTCACATCTGGTCTATGAAAAGGCAGACCCATCAGAAAGCAGCTTGGCCATTTTGACATGGAGTGACAAAAACCCTAATGTGCAAGGACAAAGGTGGCTTCAGTAAGTGCTTTGGGGCTTTAGAGCATCAGTCAAATTACCAGTGTCTCTAATTATTGTGCCTGCAATCTGGAGCAAGCTTTAGCTGCCTTCCAAAACAGGGTGGAATGTTTCCCTCTGACGCACATTAGCACAAGTCCTCCTTGGATGGGTTTTCCGAAATGATGAGGACATAGGGCTGTGGGGGAAAACCGTGTTGCCTTGAAAATCAGTTGTGATCTTTGCAGACAATCAGCTGGCTAACAAGCATTTATCCAGCGCATAAGATGTGTGCACTCTGGAGAAATTTCAGAAGTAGAAGGTCCCTACTTTCCACAGGCTTAAGACCTGGTTGGAAGAAAGTGACCACTCAATGAGAAATTCAACAGTACGTGGTGCCAGCGTGGTGCACAGGTTCAGGCTCAGGCCTGTGAATCAGGAGATCCGAGTTCTGCCCCTGACTCAGCCACTTACAAGTGTTACTGCCTTAGTCTGGTCATCATGTAGCAGGGGCAATAACTACTGGATCACTCAAGAGTAATTGCCTGGGAATAAATCACCAACTCTGGACCTACAGATCCTCTTCTCGACATCAGAAGAGTTTGAATGGATTATAATGATGGTGATAATATTAATAGCTCTATTTAATAAGGTCTAACTTTGTGCTCATGAAAAAAAACAAAAGTTAAAGCGCTATGTACTTTTCAGGAATTAACTCATATTTCGTAAAGGAGACTTAACTGGGAGAAAGTTTCTGTTATTCCCATTTATATATGAGAAAGCTGAGACGTGGGCTAAGTAACTTACCCCAACGGACTGATGCAGAGCTGGGATTCAGTAGCGACTCTTTGAGCCTGTAAAGCTTGGGGTCTAAATGCCCTGAAGCCCATCCCAGCTGGCACATTCTTTAGTTGTGGGAGCCTTCCCAATCATTCAAAGATTACTTAGGGAACTGGAGAAGAGTGAAGTCTGTTAAAGGAAACCATGTTGCCATAAAACACGGACCAAGTATTAGTAGAGCTTCAAAGAGGAGAAAGACCATCATCATCTGTTCCTCGGAGAATTCAGACTTAACTACGTCAGGATCCCAGGATATCAGCATCCTGATCCGTCCACGCTGGTATCTCAGTTTGCGTTCATGGGCCACTGGCCATTCAACGGGCAAGTCACACACCAGAAAGGGACTTCGAGGCTGCTGCATGACAACAACCTCACCTTTGCAACCTTTTCCTTTTACACCCATCTCAGCCACAGGTGGGGGAGCTGTGAATTTCACTTCAGCCATCATGTGTAGTGAGGACACACACACGCACACAGATTGTCACCCACAAAGTCTTCACTTTGAGACAAGGGTGGGTTCAGCTTCCTCTGCTTACACAACCCATGCCGCCTGAGGACACTTGGGTTTAGATGGCGTGTTGGCCACAAGCTGTTTCGTTATGTGTTGCCTGGTCCCCTCGGCTTCCTGCGCCTTCTCTTGAACAGATAGTTCATCTCCTTATCTCCGAGAGTTGTTTCCCCAAGTGTAGCCCCAGAGTCAGTAGCTTTGATACCATCGAGGCAAGAAGGTATTAAACCACCTTTTGTGTAATCGTTTTAGTTGTATTTTTTTCATATCTGCTTCATGAAAAGATGATGTGGTTAGATTTGAGCTAGGCCTTGCCGAGGATATCGTGTGTGCTTGGGGTTACCCACATCATCATGTGACTCACCTTCTTCTGCAGCGTGGTGATCTTATCTTCTTTTCTGCACTCTGCCACCAAGCACCAGCTTCTCTCAGCTTTTGTGTGTGTGTGTGTTCATACACACATGTGCATTCATGTGTGCATGTATATATGCTCATGGCAGCAACGTGTAAAATGATGCTTTACCATTCCTTTATAATAAGGCTTTTACTATACTCATAGTAGGGGGGAGAAAGACACCTTCATTGGCTTTTCCACTTAGGAATTTGAAGCAAAATTTTGCTTAAGCAGACACATTTCTATTTAATTTAAATTGGTAATTCTGCTGTTCCTTCTGTGTGCTAGGAACTGAACTGGCTACTTAAGGTACAAAAATACATATGACTGTCCTTGCGAGATCATCTACGGAAAGAGAATGCATTATCAAACAGCTAAAATTTGACCCAGCAGGGGCCAGGGAGGTGCCAAGAATGGCGTCGTGAGGGAAGACAGTTGAGGGGAATGAGAGGGAAAGGACCAGGGGTCTCTATGAAAAAGAGTGGGGGGATTCACTCAGTGGCCCTGTGAGGATGCCCCTCCCTCCATCTCCCTGGGGCAGAACAACACGGGGTGGGAGTCAGAACCCCACCTCCTGCCTGAGTGATCCTTGAGTTTGGAAATTTGGGGAGCACACCCTAGGAAGGGAGCTTCCTAAAAGAAGCAGGAGATGAAAAAAGAGGGCAGAGTGAGAAGGAGGTGGCAGCCCCAGGACTGTGTGGAGGACAGGTACACCAGAGGCTGAACCTAGCAGAAGGGCTGTGGTGAGAGGTGGTTATGAGCGGGGGTTTTAATATCATTGTGTGCTAAGTTGCTTCAGTTGTGTCTAACTTTTTGAAACCCCAGGAACTGTAGCCCCTAAAGCTCCTCTGTCCATGGGATTCTCCAGGCAGGAATCCTGGAGTGGGTTGCCATACCTTCCTCCAAGAGATCTTCCCAACCCAGGAATTGAACCTGCGTCTCTTATGTCTCCTGCATTGGCGGGCGAGTTCTTTACCATTAGCACCACCTGGGAAGCCCCTTTAGTATCATAAGAACTGGGTTGAAATACTGAAGCCGCCACTGACTCAATGTATAGCCTTCTGTAGTTTCTTCATCTCTGCCGGCCTCATTCTCTCATCTGTGAAGTGAATGTAAAAGGGCTTCATAGGACTCTCCTGAGAACACACTCAGATGAAGTGCTTAATGCCGTTTCGGGAGTGTAGAAGTGTCCCATAAACGGTAGCTTAAAAAACAACAACAACAACCAAAAAACCTCTTGTTTTTAGTGCCTAGAAAAGTAAGTTCGGGCCAGAATGTAGAGTCTCCTGTCTGCCAAGGCAAGGAATTTGGACACTGTCCTGCAGCCTATGGGTAGCTAGTGAAGGTCCTCCCAGCAGGGAATGGCATTAAAAGAAGCTGGTGTTTGGGGAACTCTCCACTCGTCATCAATGTGGGGTGGATTGGAAGAAGGAAGGAATGTTGGTAAGGAGTCTCTGTCAGTGTCCAAGCACCGTGGATGAGGGCCCAGAGAGGAGGTAGGGGGAATGGAATGGAAAAAGCAGAAACAAGCGCTTTAAAAAGGAAGGTGAAATGTGGGAAGGAGGTTCAAGAGGGAGGGGACACACGTGTACCTATGGCTGTAAGGCAGAAACCAGCACAACACTGTGAAGCAGTTTTGTTGTTTTTCAGTCGCTAAGTCGTGTCCGACTCTTTCCTACCCCATGGACTGCAGCACTCAGGCTTCCTTTTCCTTCACTGTCTACTGGAGTTTGCTCAAACTCATGTCCATTGAGTCAGTGATGCCATCCAACCATCTCATCCTCTGTCACCCCCTTCTTCTCTTGCCCTCAGTCTTTCCCAGCATCAGGGTCTTTTCCAATGAGTTGGCTCTTTGCATCAGGTGGCCATAGTATTGGAGCTTCAGCTTCAGCATGAGTCCTTCCAATGAATATTCAGGATTAATTTCCTTTAAGATGGACTGGTTTGATCTCCTTGCTGTCCAAGGGACTCTCAAGAGTCTTTTCCAGCACTGCATTTCTAAAGAATCAATTCTTCAGTGCTCAGCCTTCCTTATGGTCCAACTCTCACATCTATACATAACTTCTGGAAAAACATAGCTTTGACTATACAGACTTTTGTTGGCAAAGTGATGTCTCTGCTTTTTTAATACACTATCTAGGTTTGTCATAGCTATTCTTCCAAGGGGCAAGTATCTTTTTATTTCATGGCTACAGTCACTGTCTGCATTGATTTTGGAGCCCAAGAAAATGAAATCTGACATTGTTTTCACGTTTTCCCCATTTATTTGCCATGAAGTGATAGGACTGGATGCCATGATCTTAGTTTTTGAAAGTTGAGTTTTAAGCCAGCTTTTTCATTCTCCTCTTTCACCTTCAACAAGAGGCTCTTTAGTTCCTCTTCACTTTCTGCCATTAAAGTGGTATCATCTGCATACCTGAAGTTGTTGATATTTCTTCTGGCAGTCTTGATTCCAGCTTGTAATTTATCCAGTCTGGCATTTCCCATGATGTAATCTGCATATAAGTTAAATAAGCAGGGTGATAGTATACAGCCTTGACGTACTCTTTTCCTAATTTTGAACCTGTCCATTGTATGTTCAGTTATCCTCCAATTAAAACTTAAAAAACAAAGGAAGGTGGCTTAGAAGTGAGGGATGGGAGTTCAGCCTTCAGACAGTAGAGTAGGATAAAGGAGGGATCCAAGTTTGTTTTAAGGCTGTAGCTTTGTAACAAACCGAGGTGTGAAGGGAAGAAGAATGACACTTTGCTGTCCTGGAGCAGGGCTGCTATGGGGGCAGGGGAAAAGGGACCCTGGTCTTGGAGCCCCAAGGGCATCTTTGGCACCTTGATTGGCTTGTACATTTGTGTTCTGCTTGTCCAGAAAGAGGTTGAGATGGTTTTATACCCTGAGGGAGTAGGTGGTTTACACTATCCTCATAAGTAAAATGGAGAAGGAAATGGCAACCCCCTCCAGTACTCTTGCCTGGAGAATCCCGTGGAGGGAGGAGCCTGGTAGGCTACAGTCCATGGGGTCGCAAAGAGTCGGACACAACTGAGCGACTTCACTTTCTTTCTTTCATAAGTAAAAAGGAACTGAATCACCAGGGGGAAAAGGACATAGGAAATAGAGGGGAATGATGGGACATGGAGAATGAGATAGAAATGACTGACAAGTGAGGGGTAGTGTTGAGTCCCAAAATGTTGACTCTTTGGCCTTAGAATTAAGATTTTAGCATTTCTCATCTCCCTTTCTGAGGGAAGAATCCCTCCCAAAAGGGACAGAAAAACCAGGTCCTTTGACCTCTTTTCTAACTTCCAGAGTAACAGTGGGATATCTCTCAACCACATTTTAAATCTTCCTTTTCTTTGCAAGGGAGGAAGCAACAGCAGGTGCTTCTTCTGCAGCACCAGTACAGCTCCCAGGAAAGGATGAGAGGGAGGGAGGGAGGGAAGGAAGAGATGAGAAAGAGCCTCAAAAAGGAAAAAAGAGGAAGATCATGACCCATCACCAGTAGGCACTGCCCGCTGACCTGCCGGTTGGATGGCAGTGACTGCCACAGAGCCATCCAGCTTGTGACTTTGCTTCCTCTTTCTCTCTCTCTTTAGTAGCACAGAATCACTCAGCCCTCGATTCCTCGGGGTTTCACAACCTAAGAGGTCTGGGAGGGCACCTTGCACTGCCTGAGTCTCCGCGAGTGTTCAGAGCAGACACAAAATGTATGGAGTCTCTAGACAAGCGGCCTTTCTGTGGATGGGATCCGCCTCTGGGAGGCCGGGGGAAAAAACAAAAACAAGTTGTTTCCTGCAGTTTTCTGCTGCAGTTGCTAACAGAGAGTCACTCGACACTTGGTAAGTGCCGTGAATGTTTTTACTTTCAGCGCCCAAATTTCTCTGGCTTCCGGGAGCTATTGTTGTCGAGGAAGGAGGTGGTAAGATCATCCCCTCCCCCCCCATGTGGTGTGACAGTGCAGAGATGGTTATCTGCACACCCAAGTTGGTGTTGCTTTTTTGGGGGGTGACAGCTTTCGAAAAACCATCCACTAGGCTCCAGCCAGCCAGGCTTCAAGATCAGTTACCACGGTGTGAAAAGGCAGGTGGCTTTGTCAGACAGGATGCGGGCCGCCGATGCAGGCTTTGGGAGATGGTGAGCGCATCCTCTCCCATTACAGACCAGAGTCCAGACCCACTGATTCCCGGGATGTGAAGAGAGAAGGGCTGGGTGAGGAGCTGTGCTGGTTAACATAGACTTCCTTACTGTCTCTGCTCTGTCAGTCTGGCCATGGCTGGACTTGTGTAGGGTCCCTTTCTAGAGAGGAAAGAGCTTAGCCATCATCTAGCTCTCATGATCCTCTTCTTAGTGGGACCCCTGAGGCTCAGAGTAGGGAACTAGCTTTGCCAAGGTCAAGCCATGGCCACTTAGAGCTGGAATAGGATGTAAGGTACTGTGGCTCCAAATCCAGTGTTCAGAGACTTCTCAGTTAAGTGCAGAGAGTCAGGCTTTGCAGCCAGGTGCACCTGGACCAAATCCAGCCTCAGAACCTGGGAGATTTTGTCTTTTCCCAGCACCATACTGAGCCCTCTGCACCCCTCCCCCTAAACAAGAGACCATGAGATGCCAAGGACATCTGGACAGGAGGACAAGACACCTAGGGCCAGTGAGTCACAGGGAAGAGGACTCCCTCTTCCCTCTGCCCCCATGAACAAACCCTCCTAGGCTCGAATGGACCACCCCAGAATTGGGCGGCCTGAAGAAACCAAGGTGGACCCCAGGTTAAGGTAGCCGTTGGCATCGTGAATGCTCAGCAAAGTAGGGCTCAACCTGCAAGCAGTTCTCACTGCTGCTGCAGACCCAGGCCTTCCTCTGCCCACTGAGAGCTGTCTCAGGGCAGCTCCACAGGCTGAGCCCCCTGCCCATCATCACAGCTCCCGTCTCTTGGGTGATCCTTCTGTGAGGAGGTCTCTCTGGCCTGACCCTGCTCCAGCGTACTAAGCACAATAGAATGTGACTCTCAGTTCTTCCGGTCTAGGCATCCTCCGCCTCCATTTACCTTTTCAAATGCATTCATTGAATTCTGCACACAGCAAAAATGTGACAGCACCTCTTAGTTGCCAGCCTCCATATTAGAGACGATTGGTGATACAGAGACTTACATAGCCACCCCCATATAACATTTTTTCTCCAGCACTTCTAAAGCTTCTAAGTGAGCCAGGATGGGTCTGCTTTGTCTCACAGCTTGCAGCAAGGTGGCAGGAGGCAGGGGTCATTTTCCTTGTATGCTGTAGAGCACTTGACTCTTGTAGGTGGCAATCTCATGGAATACCATGCATGGTGCTTCCCAGAGTTGAGAAATTGTACTGATTAGGGGTCCTTTATGCCACATGTGCTGTGTGGATGTGTGATGATGGTGCAGTGGCTGAGTGTGTGGTCCCCAGAGGCAAGCTGTTCTAGACTTTCTACCCTCTATAAACTGTGTGGCCTTGGATCAGTTACTTAATCTGAGTTCCAAGAAGATAATAATTGTATATTTCAGCATAATCTGATAAATTCAATGAAAAATACAAGTAAAGAGATTATTATTCAGTGAGACACATAAAGGGTAGAGTTTCCCTGGTGGCTCAGTGGTAAAGAATGTGCCTGTCAATGCAGGAGATGCAGGTTCAATCCCTGGGTCAGGAAGCTCCCTTGGAGAAGAAAATGGCAACCCACTCCAGAATTCTTGACTGGAAAATCCTATGGACAGAGGAGCCTGGTGGGCTACAGTTCATGAGGTCACAAAGAATCGGATACAACTTAGCAACTGAGCACATGTGCACACACATAAAGGGTCAATGCCTAGTAGCAATTATTACTGTCATTACCATTAATGTAATTACTGCTTGGTCTTATTGTCATTATGTTCATTAAAGGTAGGCTATACTATGCTGGCAATGCCCAATACATAAGCACTAAATAAAAATGTGTCGAATGGATGTTTTTCAAGGATGATCAGGTGGAAATCCAAATGTCCTCTTGTGTGAAAAAGAAAATTACTCAGGGGAACTGAATCAGAAACAGAAGACACTCAGCTTTTTAATGTGGTTTTGGTTAAACTGTGCTCCCTGGGAACTGAAAGCAGAAAGAGAAATCTTGACCTGGTCATACTTGGGGCACCTACAAATATGAGACAGCTGTATCTGGTTGGGTGGGTTGGTTTTGACTGCCAGCATGCTTCTTTACTAAAGGAATCTTCCAGAAGGAAAGGCTTTTGGTCTGTGGTATTTAGGCTGGATTTCGCCCTGCTCAGAGACAGGGCAGCAGCCCTGGACCACAGGAGTCTGACTCCACAGTCAACATGGGGCACCTGTCAGCCCTCCTGCTTGGAGAGCATACTATGGTTAGTGGGATAGATGCCAGGATATTCCTTGTCCCCATGCCAGACATCAGCATGTTTAGGAAGAGCTGGTTAGTTTTTTCCATTTTGTTGCAGATATTTGGTGTGCTGCAGACACAGCCAAGGTAAAAATCCCACACCCAGGGACTGCCTCGGTCAATCTGTGTTCAGGGGCAAAATCAGGATGAGAATCTAGGCCGCATACCGGCCAGGCCAGGCTTAAATCAGCAGGCAGGCATCAGGCCTGAGCTTGTGGGTGGACTGCACCTGTTTCCTAGGGCTGTTGGTAGATGAAACTTACTGAGTGTGGTTTCAGAGGAGCAGCATGCTAAGGAAAAGGATGGCATTAGGGTAGTCAGGTAGGTAGAGGGCCCAGATTATCCACAGCCTATGAAGGCTCGAGAGGACCTCAAAGATCAATATAGGCAAGAATGGAATCTCTGTTCAAAGAAGAGCTGGGACACCAAACCTTGAAAGTTCTGGAGAACCAGCAGTGCTCTACCCCACAGCATATGGCTGAGTTTCTTGGTTTATAAGGTCCCTTCCAAAGCATTCATGGGCACTTCCTCTGCCAACCTGCATGCCAGGGAACAGGGATGTAAAGATGAGGAAGATAGCCCATCCATGAGGGAGATAGCCCATCCTTCAAGATACACCTTTACAATATCAAGTGCCCGCATGCAAAATGAACAGGTAGCTGCCTCCAGAGGCTTCCAGATATCCAGGATTTGGGCAACATGAGAAGAAACAATCAGATGCTAACTTGATAGGTGGGGCCCTTTGTGATTTCAAAGAAAATGGAGATAATGAAGACTTTGCCCCCACTTAACTCTTTAGAGGAGTAGATGGTATGCTGTCTCCAACTTTGTGGTTCACATGGAAACCACAAGCAAGGCTCCAGACTGTCATGAGACTTGACTTGGAGCAGGTGCATCTCTGCACTCCAGACTGCTTCCCATGGAAGGAGGTGGCTCATTCCTTTTTGTTTTTCACATGTTGAACTTGTAGTACCTGCTATCAAGCCTGTATTGACGTGAACAGGGAGGGGTGGGGTTGGCTGTGTGTAGTGCCCATTGATAGATATACGTGCGTCCTCCTCATTGCATAATTATCAGAGCCCCACCTTTGGATGAGCTTGCATTAGCCAAGCTCCATCCTGTATCTAAAATATCCTCAGTCAAGTAGTCTTTACTTTTTTTTCTTCTAATCACTTTCTTTTCCTATTATAATGCAATGATCAAAAAATAGAAAATATGAAATAGAAAACAAACAAGAAAGAAATGGGCTTTGTGACATGGAAGATGGGAAGATAAGATTTCTGGGCTCTAGCCCAGGATCTACCTCTAACCAACCAGTCATTTCACTGTCGTGGTCCCCATTCAGGGAGGCTGGGGAGAGGGGAAAAGACAAGGTTGAGCTGGGTCATCGAAAAAGCAAGAGAGTTCCAGAAAAACATCTATTTCAGCTTTATTGACTATGCCAAAGCCTTCAACTGTGTGGATCACAATAAACTGTGGAAAATTCTGAAAGAGATGGGAATACCAGACCACCTGACCTGCCTCTTGAGAAACCTGTCAGGAAGCAACAGTTAGAACTGGACATGGAACAACAGACTGGTTCCAAATAGGAAAAGGAGTATGTCAAGGCTGTATATTGTCACCCTGCTTATTTAACTTATATGCAGAGTACACCATGAGAAACGCTGGTCTGGAAGAAGCACAAGCTGGAATCAAGATTGCCAGGAGAAATATCAATAACCTCAGATATGCAGATGACACCACCCTTATGGCAGAAAGTGAGGAAGAACTAAAGAGCCTCTTGATGAAAGTGAAAGAGGAGAGGGAAAAAGTTGACTTAAAGCTCAATATTCAGAAAACGAAGATCATGACATCAGGTCCCATCACTTCATGGGAAATAGATGGGGAAACAGTGGAAACAGTGTCAGACTTTATTTTGGGGGGCTCCAAAATCACTGCAGATGGTGATTGCAGCCATGAAATTAAAAGACGCTTACTCCTTCGAAGGTAAGTTATGACCAACCTAGACAGCATATTAAAAAGCAGAGGCATTACTTTGCCAACAAAGGTTCGTCTAGTCAAGGCTATGGTTTTTCCAGTAGTCATGTATGGATGTGAGAGTTGGACTATAAAGAAAGCTGAGCACAGAAGAATTGATGCATTTGAACTGTGGTGTTGGAGAAGACTCTTGAGAGTCCTTTGGACTGCAAGGAGATCCAACCAGTCCATCCTAAAGGAGATCAGTCCTGGGTGTTCATTGGAAGGACTGATGTTGAAGCTGAAATTCCAATACTTTGGCCCTCTGATGCGAAGAGCTGACTCATTTGAAAAGACCCTGATGCTGGGAAAGATTGAGGGCAGGAGGAGAAGGGGACAACAGAGAATGAGATGGTTGGATGACATCACCGACTCAATGGACATGGGTTTGGGTGGACTCTGGGAGTTGGTGATGGACAGGGAGGCCTGCTGTGCTGCGGTTCATGGGGTCGCAAAGAGTCAGACACGACTGAGCAACTGAACTGAACTGAACTACTGTATATAGAATAGATAAACAATAAGGCCCTTTAATGGAAAATAATCTGAAAAATAATATATTTCATGGAAGGATGGGTACAATAAAGGAGCAAAACAGTATGGACCTAACATAAGCAGAAGATATTTAGAAGAGGTGGAAAGAATACACAGAATAACTATACAAAATATATCTTAATGATTCAGATAATGACCTGACTCAGACAATACGATGGTGTGACCACTCACCTGGAGCCAAACATCCTGGAGTGTGAAGACAAGATGGCCTTAGGAAACATGACTATGAACAAAACAAAGCTAGTGGAGGTGATGGAGTTCCAGCTGAGCTATTTACAAACCTAAAGGATGATGCTGTTAAAGTGCTGCACTCAATATGCCAGCAAATTTGGAACACTCAGCAGTGGCCACAGGACTGGAAAAGGTCAGTTTTCATTCCAATCACAAAGGCACTGTGAAAGAACATTCAAACTACCACACAATTGCACTCATTTCACAAGCTAACAAGGTAATGCTTAAAATTCTCCAAGCTAGGCTTCAACAGTACATGACCCAAGAACTTCCAGATGTTCAAGTTGGATTTAGAGAAGGCAGAGGAACCAGAGATCAAATTACCAACATCCATTGGATCACAGAAAAAGCAAGAGAATTTCAGAAAAACATGTGCTACATTGACTACACTAAAACCTTTAACTATGTGGATCACAGCAAACTGTAGAAAATCCTTAAAGAGAGGGGAATTCCAGACCATCTCACCTGTCCCCTGAGAAACCTGTATGCAGGTCAAGAAACAACAGTTAGAACTGGACATGGAACAACGGACGGGTTCCAAATTGCAAAATGAATACATCAAGGCTTCATACTGTCACCCTGCTTATCTAACTTACATGCAGAGTACTTCATACAAAACGCTGGGCTGGAGGAAGCACAAGCTGGAATCATGACTGCTGGGAGAAATATCAATAACCTCAGATATGCAGATGACACCACCCTTATGGCAGAAAGTGAAGAGGAACTAAAGAGCCTCTTGATGAAGGTGAAAGAGGAGTGTGAAAAAGCTGATTTAAAACTCAACATTCAAGAAATTAAGATCATGGCATCCAGTCCCATCACTTTGTGGCCAATAGATGGGAAAACAATGGAACAGTGAGAAGCTTTATTTTGTTTGGCTCCAAGATCACTGCAGATGGTGATTGCAACCATGAAATTAAAAGACGCTTGCTCCTTGGAAGAAAATCTGTGACCAACCTACACAGCATATTAAAAAGCGGAGACATTACTAACAAAGGTCCATCTTGTCAAAGCTATGGTTTTTCCAGTAGTCATGTATGGATGTGAGAGTTGGACCATAAAGAAGGCTGAGCCTTAAAGAATTGATGGTTTTAAACTGTAATGTTGGAGAAGACTCTTGAGAGTCCCTTGGACAGCAAGGAGATCAAACCAGTCAATCCCAAAGGAAATCAACCTTGAGTATTCATTGGAAGGACTGATGCTGAAGCTGAAGCTCCAATACTTTGGCCACCTGATGCAAAGAGCCGACTCATTAGAAAAGACCCTGAGGCTGGGGAAGATTGAAGGCAGGAGGAGAATGACGGAGGATGAGATGGTTGGATGGCATCACCGACTCAAATGGCATGAGCTTGGGCAAGCTCCGGGAGAGAGTGAAGGACAAGGAACCCTGAGTGCTGCAGTTCATGGGGTTGCACATGGTTGAGTGACTGAACAAAAGCATGTATGTATAACTGAATCACTTTGGTGTATACCTGAAACTAACGCAACATTGTAAATTAACTATATACTTCAATTTAAAAAACAGTTAAAAAAGAAATAAAGTACAAAAGAAAGAAGAAAAATATACCCACGGATGGACATAACTGAAATAGAGCATTGTAGTAATTAAAGATAGTCCAAGTTTAAAATGCAAATACACCACTGAGGAATTAGCGAAAGAAGGTAGGAGTCAGGAGACCTGGGATCGGGTTCCACCCCATCACCACCTCCTCTCTGACCCTCAGACTCCTCATCTGTAAAATAGGGATGATAACCAATTAAAATTACAGGTTTTCATAATTAAATGTGTGTGAAAATGTTTTGTTGTGTGAAGTGTATTGGACACAGGTTTCTTTTACGGGTAACTTATCTTGCGGGGGAAGACTTCACTTTCAGGTGTGTTTCAGGCCCCTGGAGGACCAATCAGAGAGCTGATGATCTTCCTGCAGGTTATGTTGTTGAAACCTTATTTGGTCCACAAGGTTGTTGCTTACCCTCTCCACTTTACAAACATCAGAAACATTATATGATTGACTGATAGAACACCAGCAACCCTTAGAGATATTGTACCACAGCCCAGGGCTATACTTTCCATTTTTATTAAAATTCTTATTAACTCATAGCCCAAGAGCTTTTAAGCCAAGCCTGATCCCCTTTAGGGCCCCTTGATTTGATCAGAGCAATTTGTGTGCAGTGTTCTGGTCCTGCTTTGTGGAAAGATAGTGCAGACAGCAGTCATGTGATGTTATTCTGAAGATACTGGAGTCTTCTCTCCATCTGAAACCACCTTCCCTTACAGGGCTACTCCCACCCTAGCCATAGAGACATACTTGAGTTCCACGGTGACAAGTCTACCCCAAGTTTAAGACCTCCTCTGTCTTTGAAATTCTAAATATTTCTAGGAAAAAGAACTATCAGTCATTTATAGCTTAGTGATGCTGAGTTGGTAGGCTTCTATTTTGAATGCCAAGAGGGCTCTGTGGAGGGGGGAATCATGCAAAAATAAGGGTCCCTGTGGAAAATATGCCTTGACAAAATACAAGAGGAAAAGGGGATCAGGAAGGAGAATTTGCACCATTGGATCAGCTCATAGCCTCATTGAGAGGGAGTTATGTCTAGGATGCACTTGTCCATCTTTGTGGCCAACAGATGGCTTTCTCTCAACAGATGAGCTGAAGCTCCGTATGTGTCTGTGATGGGGTCAGGTCCATCTTCTGAGCTGTTAGAAGAAGCAGCATCTCTCTTCTTCTGCCTCAGGCTTTGTGGTGATTTTTATCCTTCAGTTGCTGTTTGCTGAAGAGGCCTCCCTGAATTACTCACATTTATCTTTCCATTAATAGGTAGTCTTAAACTTAATGTCATCACCTTGGTAATCTGCAAAGCTATACAGCACCTGAAAATAGCAGCTCGTTTTTGCAGCTTGCTGAGTAGAAGTCATTTCTTTCCTGACATAAAATGTGTCTGGGCCCCATTTGATTTTTTCTCGTGTCATGTTGAGGTAAGGGACACACAGAATTGAGGCTGAGGAGGGAGGTGTCATTGTTCATAGAAACCAACCTCTTATCACTAGATTGTGCACTGTATTGCCATGAACTAATTAGTAATGTGGCTTTTTAAAACCTCTCACAATGGCAGACTTGGTCTGACGTCTCAGTTTGATATATGCCCAGCATTTCATGACTTTTTTGCATTTTGAGGGAGTAGATGACCAGGAAAAGCTTTATTTTGTAATATTTAAGGAACTGTTACATTTACCTTTTTCCCCCTCCTGTATTGATTTCGTGGAGATTCATGGAATTGTCATTTACTCTGTCCCTGGCACTATGATAAGTGTGTTAGGGATATCTGGTGAATATTAGAGAGAGGGCCAGTTCTCAAGAACAGTTACCATGGTTATGGTGCTTGATGATCGATGAACGAGTCTCACAGTATTTAATCTCAAAACAGCATAGTATAATAGGAAGAGGAGGTATTATAATCACTGTCACCTTACAAATGAGGAAACTGTCACTCAAGATCTCCTGTGTAGCAGTGCTGGAACTCAAATTTGAACCTAGATCTTCTAAACCCTAAGCCATATTCTCAACCATATTGCCTCTCTGGATATTAGAATCTTCCCAAGAGATAGAACCTAAACATGTAAATAAGATAAATGACTATTCAAAGAAGCATGTGGTTAATTATCATAGATGTGGTAATGACAGGTGTTGCCAGAATCCACAAAAAGGACAAAATCATCATGGTAGCCCAAAATGGTAGAAGAGATGGATGGGGCTTGGTGGGTTGGATGAGCTGGAGAGAAAGTAGTAGAGACCTTTAGCAAGATAGAAGCAGGTTGTGTCTCACATAAACATCTGAGCTGGTATGGCAGTTGTGCTCCATGAGGTTGGCAGAGACCCAGCTCCTTCTGCCATTCCAAGGGTTTCCCTTCTTCTCCATGTCCAAGATGGCTCACCACCTGGCCCATGCTCCAGGAAATAGGCTGAAAGAAGTGGTCATGGGGAGATAATGGTCAAATATTCCACTTTTTCCAGGAACTAGAGTTTTCAGGATTTTCAGTGCTAAAACCAGGAAGTCCCTGGAAAATGAGAGGAGTTGTCCTGCTAGTTTGAGGGCCCAACCTGAAAGTCACAAGCTTCATCTTTGGTTACATACCATTGGCTAGAACGTAGTCACATAGTCACACCTAGCTGCAAGTGAGACTGGTAAATAAAGATTTTTATTTGGGGTGACCCTGTGCCCAGTTAAAGTCTTCATACCTACAAAGGAAGGGGATTGTTGATATTTGAGCCATAACTAGTTCTATGTACCGTTAACAAAGAAAAATTTTTATTGGCAGAAGAGAATAGTGTTAGTAAAGATCAACAAGCATTTGTGTGACTTCTGGTGCTGTATCCATAATGGTAGTTTGGCAAGTACTGTCCCAGGAGTCAGGCTGTGAGCTTTATGTACATCCTACCGTATTAGCTGGAACTTTTTTTCTTTTCCCAATCCAGGAGGCATAGCTGTGAGTGATGTTTTATAGGGATAACTTTGGACCCTATTTGTTTATTTTTTTTTAAGTATTAATAGGTCACAAATGTTTCTTGTAATACCCTCACAATGATTGCAACACACAATGTGGCCGGACGTGGAAATTCAGATGCACTCAGGCATGTCCTCAGGATGGTTTTGAGTTCAGGAGTCATGAAATGACATGATGAGAAAGTACTGGAGAAGGATTCATCTGAAGGGATGGTGTGTCTCTTTCCTTAATCCCTAAATAACTAAATGAGGTGAGGACAAGCACGTGGATCTAGAGTTTTGTATTTAAATGTTATCAGAGGTATGTAACTGCATGTTTCTAGAAAACTCCACTGTAGGAAATGGAGTGCTTGCCTCAACCCTGCCCTCTGGAGAGGACTATCCCTTTAGAAAAAGGTGTGCCCAACACTATTTGGAGATGGATATCAGTCCTAAAGCTGATGTGTCGGGGATAGGGTGGGGACCATGGTTCACAGGTGCGGCCAATGAATGGGGAGGTCACTTACTTCCACCCTGCCAGACATGTCCTGGCTATATTGGGGTTGGTTTTCCACGTAAACCCCTCCTAATTAGAGTTTCAGATTCGCTTTACAAAAACTCAAACTACAAGCCAAGGAAGATTGGATTGGGGTGAGATGGGACCTAAGGAATGAAAACACCTATGGCCACATTAGGAAGCCAGTCATTCAGTGAAAGAGAACCCAGGACAGAACTTATTCAGGACTTCCCTGAATAAGGGAAGTCAAGGCCCTTGACTAAGTCTGGTCAAGGCCCTTCATTATCTCTTCCATCCTCATAGCCTCACCTGTATTCCCAGTCTCACACTGATGATACAGGCCTATGATGAACTGTGTGTCAACTTAAAATTATGTTTTTCTCTTCTTGATACCTTAAGATAACTTTTTAAAGCAAAATCACTTTGTGGTAGAGAACAAAAATATTTCTGTGCCTAAAATGAGGTGTGGTCCCTCCTGCCTAAGTAAATCTTGAGTGCTTGAGTGTTTTCTGAACCAACTAGACTATTGCCATGTGTTTCTCATCATGCTCTATGCCTATTTTCTTGTGTACCCTGGAGCCTCTAACTTGAAGAGAATAAACATTCCAAAGGCATTAGCGTGCTGGTATAAATTAGTAACTTTGAGGAGGGGAAAAGCTGAAGATGAGATCCAGCCATACTTGCAACAGCTTTACTTGCCTGGAAGTATTTGTCATTTTGTAAAGATTTTCAGTCCACATCAGCCGCTAAGATGGTTACAGAAGCCTGGGAACAATTTTGATTGTGCAGTGATTCAGGGAGTTATTAAGGACAATAAATCTGCATTAGTTAAGAATTGAAGAGCTGTAATGTAATATTATGTAGCCATTAAGTGTAACATTTTCAAAGAAATTTAATGGTGTGGTAAAATGCTCATGATAGAACATTCAGTGGAAAAAATCAAGATCTAAAACTGCATCTGGAACATGATTCCAGTTTCGTTGATTTGCACATGTAGAAAAAAAGACTAGAAAGAAATTCTTCACAGTGTTACCATATTGGTGAGATTATCAACAACTTGTTTTGTCCTTGAAATGATCGATCATTTCCACGTTGTCTAAGCAAGCAGCTATTCTTTTTGTTTTAGCGCAATACATACCACATTTGTCACTATAAAGAGCTATATTTATTTTTTTAAAGAATAAAGGCAAAAATGCCATTGAATAAATATATGAAGAGATTTGTGAAAGTAGATAATTTTCTGCAAAAATCCTGGGTGAATTATTGACTCTGCTTTTGAATGAGTTCTAACACAAAACTCATGTGCTCAGTGGAATACTTCAATTTTTTTCATTCATTCTCTTCTTCATTCATCTGTTTGTAAACTGTTTATTATGCTCCCACTATATGCCAGGCACAGTGCTAAACTAGTCAGGTCTTGGTCCCACCCTTGAGAAGCCAAACATATGGTCAGGACATGTTAACTACTGTTAATACAGAGATAGCATGTGCCTTGTCTTACAATGTTGTGCATAAGGTATGAGTTTGCTGAAAGAATTAATTGGGAAGCCAAGTGGGAATTAACTGATGGTTCAGTTAATAAACAGAGCAAGAGTTTGTCTCCAGCGCTGACCTTTCCTTCAGGAATTTTCTGAAACTTTGTGAACTTTCTCCCATCTCCTTGTAGGAATCTTAAGTGTCTGGCCCTACCCTTTCTGTTAATTGCTTCATAAAATGACAAAGTCTCATGGAAGAACTGACCAGTTCTTTCCATGTGCTGTCCTGGCGAGCTTGTACTGATTAAAGAATGGATGACTCTGGAAGGAGTCAGAGCTGGAGGCCTCCAGATGCAGTTTCTCCCCAGTTATTGCAGGGTTCCTCTCGGGTGAGAACTCAAGCCAGAGACAGGAGTGGACCATGATTTTTGGCAGAATTGGGCCCCGCAGGGGATAGAAGTTAGTATCCGTCCAATGTGATGGTGGAAGCTCTTGAAAATGCCCTTCTGTTACCCCCACTGTCTCCTGATCACTGATGCAACAACCAAGGACAGCATCTTCCACTCCAGTGAGGGATAGAGTTTAACAGGTCAGTGCCCCAGGAAGCAGCGACCCACTGAATTCCATCAGCCCTAAGGTTTAAAGAAATGCCAAGGGAGACTAACACTTCCTGCTGTGAAACTCCCTGGGGCGTATCCTGTCTCCGGCCTGGCAATAATCCAAGTAAGCAAAGGTGAGGCCTGAACCAGGTTGGGACAGAAGAACAACATCCCCTCCCTGCACCATTCTCACTAAATGCTCTGCCTGACTGGCTCTCTTGCTCACTGGGACACCCCACCCCCAGCCCTGCCACCCCAGGGAGACACCACCCCCCCTCCCTCCTCACCACCCCCTCTCAGGGCTTTCAATTCTACAGAAAGTCTTAGCGGGAGGGGGATTCCTAATACTGTCTTTGCGTGACTCCTGGAAAATCCTTAAATGATCTAAGTAAATGAGTAACTCTTTGGATATCACAAGATGAAAGTAAATGAGTTGCCCAGGGACCATAATGAATGCAGATGAATTCTGTACCTTTGCACAGGTTTGAGAGAGACGAGAGGAGCTTCCGGTGGCAAGACGTTGTCTGAAGATGAGAGAGAATCAAAATCAATGGGAATCAGGAAGAAGAGAGGAAAGGAGAGTGTAAAGTCGTAGTCCTTGGAGAAGCTATTAACCAAGACTTGACTTTTATTACTTTATTCCTAAGGTTATAAAAAAAAAATATCCTGGGTGATTTCTGCCAAGTGCCTCCCAAGAGCTTTCTCTTCAAGGGTCCCATGTCTCCTGTGGTTCTGGACCAGGGTAGGGAGTGCATCCATTTGCTGTGCAGGAGGATGTAGGTACCAGAATACCCCTGCCCCCCGCCTACTGTGGTTGATTCCAGATTTGACAATCACTGGAGAGTGTCTCCACCTCCCCTTCCACTGTCGACCTCTTAGACTCTGTTTCCTTCTGGGACCCCAACCCAAGCTTTCCCTTCCCAGAATTGACCACCACATCCGCAGGACCACCTTCCTGTCTTACCTGCCTCTTCCTCTTCTGTCTCCAGGCTGAGGTCTGGAGTCAAGGCTTAGAGGGCAGGGAAGTGAATCTCTGCCCATCTGTGCTCCCTACTCCTCACACTGCGCATGCTCCTCTCTGACTGTCTGCTCTGTTCTCAGCTCCCTCTCCACCTCCTTCTCCTCCTTCAGGAAGCCTCTGCACTCTTCCTTTCCCCACCGCTCTTGATGTCCCCTGTGCTTCACCCTCATGCTGCCCTACAAGGACATGCCCACATAGTTGGTAGTCGTTTGTCTCTGAAATGTACACACTTCCTTCTTACTTCATCCAGTTCTTCCTGAGCACCTAACACCTGGCATCCAGTGTACCAGGGGTTCCAAACCTGAAGGAGAGGCTGTGTGTGTCTGGCTGCTTATAACACATCGGCTACTATGGAGTTTTCTGACTGCTATAATACTACTGACTGCTATAAAGAAGGCTTTAAGAATCCCGACCGGAAACAGCAGTCATAAGAAACAGTCCATATCTGGGGAGCAGACAACCACGGATGAAACTGGCCTGTTCTCTGGGACCCACACAGGCATTTCCTTCCTCCACCTGGATTCCTTCAAGACCCCTGTCTCCCAGGAGGCAGCTCGGTGTCCCCCACATCATTTTAGTGGGAAGGTGGAGTCTTGGCCTCCAAACTGGTCCCTGAACACACTTCTCTGTGGAAGCCTCGCCAGGAAGGGTGGTTTGGGGAGACCTTCAGGATTGCACTCCAAGTGCCTTATGGTTGAAACACACTTATTTAGACTGACTTTGGGGAATATAACCACCCTTCACAATTCTGCATTTCTGGGGAAAAGCTTCCAAATAATAAATGAACAAATGAGTTCATTTGGGATTTTATATACACCAGACATTTTCTTACCAGCCCTAGATCCTTCAAAACTCTCAGTCTCTCAAGGCTCCCTTTCTGTAACCTAACTCATCTTTCAAAGTCATTTATGTCAAGGTGTTATTGGGTTAAAATGTTCCTTTCTTAAGTAATAAGCTTTTTAGCAGAGACTTCTGGTAGACTAATGCCTTAACTCTAGAAAAGATTTCTTCACTCTGTAATGAAGGGGAGCTCAGACAGACAGTAAGGCAAGTTGGTAATAGAAACATTTAAGGCACTCTGAAATCACATATTTTGAGTCTGGTGCCCAGTATATGTAAGCACAGCATTACTACTGTTTTCCAGTTAGGTTTACTGTTACACTTTATAGGATCCTTGACATTATATCTCTACCACAGGGAGGGGGAGGGAAGGGCATTGGTCTACCCAATAAGATCCATCTAATTCCAAAATATAATTGGAAGTTGTAAAGATTCTGAACTGAGGTTGCACACCTTTCCTTTCTGTGGTTGGTCAGGGCTTGGGAACTAAAGCTAAACACAATAAATAATCTACAGTTTGAACTTTGATAGGAAGAAAAAAAAAGACAGTATGTCTTTAAAAAAGAGAGAGCAGGTAAAATAATGTCCCCAGGCCAGGAAAGTACCAGTCATTTTCAGATAAATTATACCCTCCTCCTCCTCCATGGGAAAAAAAAAAAAAATCATACTCAGACTTAACTGTCCCTTTGGCACTTTTGTCAAATGAGTTTTAGTAGCAGGAGCTGCTAAAAATATAAGCCAATTTCTTTCTTCATTTAAATCAAGTGCTTAAAAAAAGTGTAGCACCTAGAACTGGTGCAGGGCTCAGCATAGCAGCAGCTGGTCTGCCAGAGTCCCTGAATAGTCCTCAGTGACAGCCAGCACCCTCTCAGAGATCAGGGGAGGCAGTGGCCGGGCTGGACATTGCCCCTCGGTGTGGGGGCTGTGAGCACACGGGACCCAAGTTGGAACGGTGCCTTTGGGTACGTACTGACGAGGGTTGATACAGGAGGTACTCTCAAGAATGCTTTGTTGTTTGGACATTCATAAGTCCTTTCCCCAGTCTGCTCTCCCTCTCTCCCGCCCCCCTCCTCCTCCTTCTCCCTGTCCTTCGCTCTCCCTTCCTTCCCTTTCTTCTTTCCTTCCTTCCATTCTTCCTTCTAAAAATACAAGAACATTTACAGATATCAAGCATGTGCCAGTACTTGTATAGAGATAGGATAGGACTTTGAATGAATGAATGAGACTGAGTCCCTACTCTCAGGGAGGGTGGGACCCACCACATCCCCAAGCAGTGTTCTGTTCCCATAGGGCTTTTATCTTAGTTGTGTTTGGAAAGGCATCTAATCAACTGGCCCTGCCTATAAGGTGAGAACCAGTAGAGGCTTAAATTGCTTTCAGCGTTACTTGCCTTTAAGAGAAGACTCTTAACAATGCAAAGCCTTTGAAGACCAAAGTAATATATGTATCGTGGTAAAATATCAGGAATTGCATTAGGGAGGAGGGGTGTGTTCTTCAGTGGGGAGACTCTTCATGTTGTCTTTTGTGGCAGTTGCTATGCCCAAGAATCATATAAATTAGATCTAGAGAACTTCCCCGGTGGTCCAGTGGTTAAGACATCACCTTCCAATGGTGCAGGTTAGAGAGCTGGTTGGGGAGCTAAGATCCCACATGCCTCGCAGCCAAAAAAACAAACCATAAAACAGAAGCAGTATAGTAAAAAATTCAGTAAAGACTGAAACTGGTCCATATTAAAAAAAAATCTTAATAAAATAAATTAGATCTAAATTATGCATATCAAAGATCATCTTAAATTCACATTTTGGGGCGGGAGGGGGTGACTGGAGCTATAGGGTGAGGAAGAAGGCCTACTCGGAGCTGACTGTGGATTATGCTAGGAGTTCTCCAGCCTTGGGACTTATAAACAAGGCCACCTTGAATCAGACCCCTTAATGGAGTTCCAGTGATTTGAACAAACCTCCTGAACGAGCTCTGAGATAGTTTGTCATAGTTCAAATTCTGGTGTCTAATGAATAATGAACATAGTTATTAGTGTCACAGTGACTTCCGTAGAAAAGCTTCATTTTACTACTCTTATCCAAGCCGACTTTCCTATGCAGTCATTGCGTTAACACCTTCCGTGTATATGGAGGGTGCAGATTTAGAAGTACCTACACGTGTGCTAGAAGCAGTGATGGATTGTGGTAAGCCACCCCTGCTATGCTTTCTTCCAGTTCTACTTGGTAACATGGCACAGAAATTTAGAAAGCTACCCAGCTATCCCTATTATCATGGCACCAGTGGGTAGGTGGTTGATAAGGAAAGGGAGGGAGGAAGTCAACTGATTCCAATTAAGATTAACTCTGTAACCTTGGAGAAGGAAATGGCAACTCATTCCAGTATTCTTGCCTAGAGAATCCTGTGGATGGAGGAGCCTGGTGGGCTGCTGTCCATAGCATCACCCAGAGTCGGACACACCTGAAGCGACTTAGCATGCATACATGCATTGGAGAAGGAAATGGCAACCCACTCCAGTATTCTTGCCTGGAGAATCCCAGGGACAGAGGAGCCTTGGTGGGCTGCCGTCTATGGGGTCGCACAGAGTCGGACATTACTGAAGCAATTTAGCAGGAGCAGCAGGAGCTGTAACGTTTTGTTCCTTACAATGAAGCCCTAGGCCCCTGAATTCATCCCCAAGTATCAACACAGACAGCTCTAAAAGTTCTGGGCTATCCTGTCCTATTTTAATCTATTCAGACCTTTATTGGCGTTGTCTTAAAATTTTATTTATTTATTTATTCTTGTCTGTGCTGGGTCTTCATTGCTATACAGACTTTCTCTAGTTGGCAGTGCACAAGCTTCTCATTGTGGTAGTTGCTTGCAGAGCATAGGCTCTAGGGCAAGCGGGCTTCAGTATGGTGATATTTTGTATTCCATCACTGAAGATACCTCTGTGACCTTTTCCATAAGTATCAGGTTATTTTGTCCTTAACCACCTGCTCTCATGTCCCTTAGCCGAGTTGCAGTTCATTTTGAATGGTCTTTTGGTTAAGTATATAGATCTAAACAACAGATTACATGGGTTTGAGATTGAATAGCAATTCTTATATGTCAGGCACAGTCTGAAATTTTATATAAATTACCTCAGTTCATCTTCACAGTAACAAGTAAGGTACTATTATTATTATCACAGTACAAGCAAGGTACTATTATTATCTCCATTTTTACAGATGGGGAAACTGAGGCAATGGGAGGTTATGTAATTTTTCCAAGGTCATACCTCTATTAAGTGGCAGAGCTGAGATTTGAATCCAGCCAGTCTGCTTCAATCACTACTAGTTCACTGAGATTTGAAAAACATTTTATTATTAAATGTAATACCACAGTTACCAGAACTTTAGGATCCCTTTTACAAAGGATTATGTGTCTGAAAAGAGCCAGTTGGCCTCTGTCAGCAAAATGGTATTTAATGCTCATAGAGATAATTGTTCCTCCTCACTTGAACCCCCAAACCCCATCCAAGAACAAAGTTTATCTTGACCTCATAGATTAAGCCTGTTCTCCATGCAATGCTAGGGAGAAATGCTGACTAGGTTAACTTCCAAAAGCCTGGTGGAGTCCAGAATATTTCCACATCCCAGACCTCTTCCTCCTCCCCAAAGTCCCCCTGATTATGCCAGCCGGTCCTGTGTCCTCTCTCTCTGTATCTCTTTTCTTGAATCTTCCCTGAACCTGAATTGGGGCAGCTGATCGGACCAGCACTCATATTTATCAGCATTCGACAGGTCTGAATATTGGAAATCACACTTCACTACTTACTAACTTATATTATCCTCTTTATAATTCCACATCAATAAACTCTGCTTTCATAACAGTTTAAAGGCCTTGAACCATGTCTTAAATGTAGTTTTTTTTTCACAAAGGGCTTATTAATATGCTGGATGCCCCAAAGCAACAGTTAATAAATAGCCAGGCACCTGACCTGAAGCAGCAGTAGTGACTAAGGCAAAGCCAGTGTCTTTCGGCCAAGAAACTTTTGCCAAGATAGTGTCTTTTGGCCAAAGTTTTTACATCAATTTCTTTTTTTTCCTTGTCAATTTCAGTTCTTTACTTTTTTTGTCTTTTCATTTTCATGGTAGATGTTTTAAAAAAAGCCTGCTCCTTGAGTTGAACTCGCTTGCTTATTTCTGGAGGAGATAACCATGTTACACATGCTTTTGTTCTACCCAATAAGGCTAGAGCAATTAAATCTGAAATAATGAAAAAATTCAATAGTACCTCTGTCTTCATTCACTCACTGAATCTGTATTTGTTGGGTTCTCCTGCTGTGTGCCAGGCACTCTGAGTAATGCAACAGGCATGGTTAGAACCTCCATTCATCAAGGCTACTGTCTGGAGTAGAGGAGGGTAGGCAAAGCCATTAAATGAATGAAAGCATGACCTCACATCATGCTGAGTGGCATGAAAGCTAACAGTAAAGCATGATGAGAGAAAATAATGGACGGCACCTAATGAAGAATCCAGATTTTTAACAAGTTGCCAAGTAATGTTGCTGGTTTGGGGCCTACCCTCTAAGATCACTACCCTAGGATTATATATTACGGGTGGATTACCTTATGGATTAGCTCAGAATGTATTAGAATCACCTGGAAGCCTTTAAAAAATAATGATGCAAAAAAAAAAATAATAATGATGCTTGATCTTTGTCGATGTCTCCATTGTTGCCTGAAAAACAGGTTCAGTAGTACCATCTTTCTAGTTTCCATATATATGCATTAATATATGACATTTGTTTTTCTCTTTCTGACTTCCTTGACTCTTATAATCAGCTCTAGGTTCACAACAATGGAGACACAGACATAGAGAACAAACTTACAGACATGGGTGAGGGGTGATGAAGAAGGAGAGGGTGGAATGGATGGAGAGAGTAATATGAAGCATGTACACCACCATGTGTAAAAGAAATAACCAATGGGGGAAAAAAAATAATGATGCCTGGCCCCATCCCCAGAGATTTTGTTATCATTGATCTGGGTTGGGGTCTGGGTATCTGCATTTTCCAAAGCACCTAATGTACATGAGGATAAAGAACCACTGATGCTAGATGGCCTCAGGGAGGGTGAATGTTGCTTGCCGAGTGCTGGCTAGGGTACACATCCTTAGTTACTTGCAGCACAAATGCTGACTCACTCACTCACCGGTCAGTCTACTGGTAGGGAGTTCCGCCTTCTTCCAGGGTAGCTCTCACAAATCCCCAGTTGCAATGTGATTCGGTAATCCTACCCACCTGTCATATGAAAGAATTGGAGCTTGATGGACTTGCTTGCCGTGAATTTGAGCTCCAGAGTGGAGTGTTTCTGATAAACTTGAGTCATGGACAGTTGGACTCACTGTTCCTACACTGAGAAGCCCAGGCCAAGCGGGTGGTGGGGAATGGGCTGACTCGCCGGCAGTCCTGTGACAGTGCAGCTAGAGTCAGGAGACCCACGTTCACTTCCAGCTCTGCCTTGACGAGGTGGAGACTTTGGCAGGTCATCTGACTCCTTGGGATACAGCTTCTTCGTTTGCAAAATGAGGGCATTAAACTAGGAGGTCACCGGGCATTTTTTTTTTTTTAATGATCAGATTCTAGCAGTGCTAGTTGTGAAAGGAAACATGAAACTGAAGCTTCATTTCCTCCTCGATAAAATCAAAGTTGGACTTGTGACTTCAAAGACTATTGTCAGTTTGAGTATGGCAATTCTAATAATGACAATAGCTGACATTGAAAGAGCGCTTCTTTTTTTCTATGAATTTATTTTTTATTTATTTTTGATTGAAGGATAATTGCTTTACAATATTGTGTTGGTTTCTTCCATACATCAACATGAATCAGACATAGGTGTACATACGTCCCCTCCCTCTTGATCTTGCCTCCCACCTCCCACCCCATCCCTCCCCTCTAGGTTGTCACAGAGCACCAGTTTGAGCTCCCTGAGTCATAAACTAATTCCCACTGGCTATCTATTTTACATAGAGTTGTTGTTGTTCAGTTGCTCAGTTGTGTCCGACTCTGCAACCCCATGGGCTGCAGCACGCCAGGCTTCCCTGTCCTTCATATAGTAGTGTATATATTTTCATGCTACTCTCTCCATTCGTCTCACCCTCTCCACCACCCCCATGTCCACAAGTCTATTCTCTTTGTGTCTCCATTGCTGCCCTGCAAATAGGTCCATCAGTACCATCCTTCTAGATTCCATATATATGCTTTAATATACGCCATTTGCTTTTCTCTTTCTGACTTACTTTGCTCTGTATAATAGGCTCTAGGTTCATCACTGCATTAAACTGACTCATATGTGTTCCTTTTTATGGCTAAATAATATTCCATTGTATATATGTACCACAGCTTCTTTATCAATTCATCTATCGATGGACATCTAGAGTGCTTCCACGTCCTAGTTATTGTAAATAGTACTGCAGTGAACACTGAGGTACATGTGTCTTTTTCAGTTATGGTTTCCTCAGGGTATGTGCCCAGTAGTGGGATTATTGGATCATATGGTAGCTTTATTCCTGGTTTTTTAGGAATCTCCACACTATTCTCCATAATGGTTTTATCCATTTACATTCCCACCAGCAGTGCAAAAGGGTTCAATTTTCTCCATACTCTCTCCAGTGTTTATTGTTTGTAGACTTTTTGATGATAGCCATTCTAGCTAGTGTGAGGTGATCTCACTGTAGTTTTGATTTGCATTTCTCTACTAATGAGTGATGTTGAGCATCTTTTCCTGTGTTTATTAGAAAGAGCATTTCTTTATACCAGTTGTAAGAAATTTGCGTTATCTCATTTAATCCTTATAACCAAACAATGAGATAAATTCTGGTGTTACCATCCCCACTTCATAGATGAAGAAACTGAGGAATGGGAAAGCTAGGTAACTTGCCCAGGCTCACACAGAGAGTGGGCGATAAGAGTCGTACCCTGCCCCCAGCCATCTCATCCACAGCTGGCGGACCCTCATCACCACACTGCTCTGACCCTCAGTTTTTCCAGCATAAAATCAGAGTTTGGACTAAATGGCCTCAAAGTTCCTTTTAGCTCCAAATACAGTGCTTCTGTGGCTGCTTCCTTTTGCTCACTTTTTTAATTTACTCAGCAGACTTTGAATGAACTCTTACTATGAAACTCAGGAGTCAGACTGTTGGGATTCTGATCCTAACCTGACCACTTACTAGCTGTGTTACTTGGGTCAAGTTACCTAAATTCTTTGGCCTTGCTGGCTCATTTGTTCATGTGGAATTCATAAGAGCGCTGCTCTTGGAGAGTTGCTGTGAGGATAAGGTGGCATATGGCCTGAAAGCACCGAGCACAGGGCCTGCCTGGTAGTAAGCGCTCAGCAAATGTTGCCCTTAGTATCAAGAGGTCCCGTACTCATGCAACGATGAGTGAGCTACAGCCCTGGGCATCAGAGAGCCCACAGCCTATGTAGAGATAGACACACAGATAATTATAGTATGATATGAAATGATAGAAGTTTGTCCCAAGCCTTTGGGGAATGCAGTAGAGGGAGCTATTATTTCTAGGTCAGGGGTAAATGTGGTGAGTTGCCAGTCATGTGGACCTATTCAGGACACTTTGTTGGTGAGAGAAAGACTAGTGAGCCCCACTTTTCTGGGGGGCCAAAGGTTTTGGGAACCCCGGGCACTAGGATCTGGGTAGCTCAAGGAATGAAGCACAGAGGCTAGGAGTTCCTGATCCAAGGAGATCCAGACCATGCTGATCAGAGGAGCAAGTTAAGAGTCAGCCTGAAGGTGATGGGCAGGCTACCGGAAGCAGGGAGACACAGAAGGAAGTTGCGGCAAGGTGGGGTGTTGCCTAGAAGTGGAGCACATACCACCTCCAATAACTGGAAAGCTTGGAGGCATTGTGGGCGTCTTCAGTGGAAGGTAGATCCATTGTATAGCCAACCAGCCAGCTTCTGGAATCTTCTTTGGGGCTGGTGGGAGGAGCCAATCTTGGCCAAGGCTGGAGGCCCTGCAGAGGGGACTATATAACTGGAACACCTGGCTGAAGTGAGATGTACGCTGATAATGGGGTAGCTGCTGATCTGGTCATGCTAATGTCCAGAAAGTCTAAACTGTCCAGGCAGCAGAGCTGGGGTGGGCTGGGGGGTGGAGACTGAAAATCGGCTGTCTCCTTTCCAGATCTTTGGACCACATCCAGCATCCTTCAGAGCAAGGCCTGGGAATGTGCCTTTTCATAAGCTTCCCTCACCATCATTCTCATGTCTGTAAACTACCTCTTTGCTTTGAGACACACATTGTGGAGGAAAGCTCAGAAAGGAAAAACTGAGACAAGGCCAGCGGGTAGTGGAGTTGGGACCTCCAGATGTGCCGTTTTCACAGCTTAGGGGAAACCTGTGTTGTTTTCCTCTGCGTTTCCTGTAAGACCTGTACACCTGCCCCCTCCCCCTCGGCCCCTCCACCCCCATGCTCATTCTCAGTGTGAAAGCTCCAGGCCAGAAGAATCACATTTAGCTCAAAAATCATTAAAAAAAAAAAGTTTAACAGGAAAGAGAGTGCACCTTCTTGACCTCAAATCTTAAACTCCCTTCAAGCAACGTAGGCCTCATTCTCACCAGCTCTTTTCCTGAGTGTGAAGCATTTAATCAAGGGTTTGCTTTCTGTGAGACCTCTGGCTCGCTCAGAGCTGGGGCGGGTTGGGGGGCGGGGGCGGGTTCTGTCTTTCCTCAGCTCTTCTCAGCCCCTGGAAGGCCAGCTCCTAATACTGTCTGGTCTTTTATAACTTAAGGGAGCTAGCATGTAGTTTTGATGGGCAGTGTTTACCTATCTCTGGGAAGGGGAAAAAAAAAAAGGCCACTGAAAGAACACATGCTGGAACCTGTGAGCAAGGAGGGAGCCTGTAAATTCCCTGAGCCACCCTCGGGTCCCTGGAAGGCAGAAGGCAGCGTCCTGACTTGTAGCATCACTTGTCAGCTTGTCCCAAACAACAAGTTTCCCAATTGCAAGATAGCAGGATAGCTTCAGACTTCTGTGGCCCAGGAGAGGACGGAGCTGTGTGAAGTGGTGCGTGCGCGCGCACACACACACACACACACTTTTTAAGTTGTCAGGAAGTGGAGGGCTTGTGTAAGAGAGTTTTCCTTCCAGGTTACCCTTGAGTGTTCACAGGAGTGGAATCACCATCCCAGAGGCAGGCAGGATGCTTCTAGCACATCCTCTCCACAGGGAACCTCCCCCCTGCCTCATTTGGGGTACAGGGTCCTCACTCTGAGGCAGATAGAGAGGCATGATGTGAGCTGCACCTGCAAAAAGATGACTGTTTCCTGGGTGCGTCCTGCATGACCCCAGTCCCTGGATGATAGTGTTCCCAAAGCTCTCAGAAGCCCTTTACTGGAATTCAGCGTCCAGCTGGCCCGCACTCCCAGGGAAGACGGAGGCGGCTTGCACTGCCTGCCTTTCACTCCACAGACAAGCCCCAGCCTCCGAAGGGCACCGGCAGCCGCCCAGACGCTGTGGAAATTTCTCTAGGGAAATCTCACAAGCCTGTAAGAAACTTGACCTCATTTGCATTTTCTGATTGAATCACAGATAGGTTTTGGTTCTCGTTCTTCCCTTTACAAAGACAGGCCCAGGAATGAAGAAAGGCAAAGTTACCTAGTATTTTCAGGAGAAATGTGTTATTATTGATGATCAGCTTGGTTCTCTTACGGAAGGTATTTATAAGCCTCAACTCACTTCATAGCAGATATGTATCTGTATCGTGTTATTTAAAATAATCTTTCTTTCTTTTGCATTATTGTTTCATGAAAAGTTCAACAACATCAGAGCAGTCTCTTGAAGGATTTATTAGTTAACTGCATCTCCGTCCTCAAGATGGTAGTGATGGAGTTTCTTTCAAGGACCACAGTTCCTGTAATAGCATAAATCAAAGACAAGACAGTTGCTTGTTCTATGCAAGACTTTTGTTTTTAATCTTGTTCCCTAAAGGGAGGGGAAATTTAGACCTCGAAAACCAGAGACTGCAACCAAGTTATTTAGATGTCAGTAAGCAAATGGACTTCCAGCATCTATTAATTGGTGTCACAGAGCCTTTCAAAAGGCAAACAGTGGTGAAGGGTATATTCTGTTGGGCTTTATTGAGTTCGCTTTGCAGAAGTGCATAAGCATGGTTGTGTCTGCCAGGCCCAAACCGTGGCAGAAAATAGTGCTGTGATGAGGAATTAACAACGTGCTTATTGGACCTACGTATGCAAAGGGACTCAGAGACATGTACCTAATAAAAGGAGAGACAAACCAAGAGCCAAGGAAAATCAGTTCAACTCATTTTCCTTCTGATGAAAGAAAATAGAAATCTTTTATTCTTTTTTGTTTTCATGCTAACATAAGAAATCACTCTTCAAAGTGTAACATTTAACATGTAAGTGGATGCTAAGTTTTGGTGTTTTTTTTTTTTCCTTTTTGGTTATGTTACCCCTTTCTCTTTTGCATCTCAAAGAGAAGGGACACTTGCGGGTCCTAGAGTCCCAGAGAAAAAATGCTCTATCAGTGGAGTGGGCATCTTGCTCTTTTAAGTGGATGGGACTCACCCACTTTTGGGTTTCATGCTGGGCTTTGCCACTTATTAAGCTGTGTGACCTTGAGCAGGGCACTCTACCTCTCTGAACGTTTCTGCCTTCTTCTGTTACCTTTGGCAATCATTGCTGTCTAATAACGTGAGTGAAATAATAAAGGAGATAATGTACATTAAGTATGCTAGCAGGTTCCCCCTTCCCTCCCCATTCTCTTGTATGGAGAGTTATTCCTGAAAAAGAAAATTTATTTAAGGATGGTTATCATCTAATCTTCGCAGATTAGAATCCATGTGCTGGTCCCCTACTTTCATGTCAGATCGTCCCCTCCCAGATATTCCTCTTCCTTGTTCTTCATCCTTCCCACTTGCAATATGTCTCTCCTTTAAGGAAGTTACTCCTCCTTTCCTTTTCTCCCTCTTTTACCCATTTTCCTTACCCGTGATTGGGGAAGAGTAGAAAAGGAGAAGGGTAGAGTCAGAGCATTAAATATAAGTGAACAGAAGAGGAAAGAGAGTGACACTCTATTCTCTCACACATTCAACAAATACTGATGAAGCACCTACTGTGCGCAGATTCCGAGCATAAGATCAGCATGCTTTGTGCTCCCACTCAGTTTCGTGGGCAAACATGGAATTCAACAGGAAAGTGCGATCCTCACTGCCAAGCATTTTACCCAGGAAACAAAGGCTGCGGTGGGACACTGGGGAGAACTGGGGAAGGAGGACCCCTCCACCTGAGAGTTGGAAGTAAGGACAGGGAAGAAGGAGTTGGCAGAGGCTGCAGAATAGCTTGTTAAAGGACCGGAGAGAGAGAGAGAGAGATCCTGCTGTGTTTGGAGAAGGAAAACATCAGGATGGAGGTGCTGAGCACGCAAGGGAGGATGTCTAGAGATGAAGTCGGGGCGCAATCAGGGTACCACTTGAAAGGAGTGCACGCCTCGGGGAGGCGTTTAGGTTGGACTCCGAGAGCGGGGGGAAATCATGGAAATAAATTGGGGGGCAGCAATGATTGGATTTGTGATACGGGAACCTTGCTCTGGCTGCAGGGGAAGGCTGGGCCTGCTGATCTGGGCTCTGCGCCTATCTTTTCAGTGCTGGGTTGGGCCCTCGGAGTTGCCAGGCCCTCACTTTGAAAGCCGGCCGCCTTGTGAAAGTTAAGTGCTTTCAGAGGTCCAACGAATTGAAATCAAAAAAGGTCCCCCTTGGCCAGGCTCTTTTAAGGACTCTTCTGAGGGTTTGAACTGTCTAGTTTTGAAATGTGAGACAAACCATAATCACCGGGCAATGCTCCCTTGTTTTGCCAGGGAGAGACATTTATAGGTATTAAACTAGATCCAGAAGGCCTCTAATACAGTTCCTTAAATGCAATAATAACACAGAATTATTAGGGGGAACTATTATTATTATTCCAAGTAATAACATAATTTTGTACCCATGGAGGGCATCCAAAGTGCTGAAAGAAATGAGCATTGGTTAATTAAGCCTCGCCACTCCTTCATGAGTTGGGCAAAGTATCATTAGATTCCTTTATAGAGGAGTCAACTGAAACGCTGTTGGCTTAGTTGACTTCCTTGAAGTTAAACTGTGGGGAGAGAAGTTGGGGAATTTTACATTTTAGCAACCCCTTTCACTCTACATGACCCACTTCTGCACACAGAGTCAGATTTTCCCAGTGCCTAAGCAAAGAATACCCCTTAAGGGTTGGGAGAAGCTTTGGGGAGAAGCACTCAGATCCCATCCTGCTAACTCTACCCCCTGCTCCTCCACATTCATGGGCTCTCTGCACACAGAGAAACAGATTCATTGCCACGCCAAAGGCAGCACTTTGCAAGAGACTCACAGCATGGGTCAGGTCAGAATTGGTGAACAAAGGACTTCCCTGGTGGTCCAGTGGTTAAGAATCTGCCTGGCAATGCAGGGAATGCAAATTCAGTCCCTCCTCGGGGAACTAAGACCCCACATGCAGAGGGGCAGTCAAACTCAACTGCTGAACCCTCGAGGTAAAACTAAGACCCATTGCAGCCAGATCAATTAATTAAAAAGAAATGGTGTACAAAGTCCAATAGCATAGAGAGGGGGTGGGAGAATAGAAAGGTCATGCGTGGGGGCTTTGTGTTATGGTGACAGGAGTATTTGTTGTTCAGTCCCTCAATTGTGTCCGACTCTTTATGACTCCATGGGCTGCAGCATGCCAGGCTTCCCTGTCCTTCACTATCTCCCAGAGTTTGCTCAAACTCATGACCTTTGAGTTAGTAATGTCATCTAACCATCTCATCTTCTATTGCCCCCTTCTCCTCCTGCCCTCAATCTTTCCCAGCATCAGGGTCTTTTTTAGTAAACTGGCTCTTCGCTTCAGATGGCCAAAGTATTAGAGCTTCAGTATCAGTCCTTCCAATAAATATTCAGGGTTGATTTTCTTTAGGATTGACTGATTTGATCTCCTTGCTCTCCAAGGGACTCTCAAGAGTCTTCTCCAGCACCACAGTTCAAAAGCATCAATTCTTCGGCATTCAGCCTTCTTTATGGTCCAGCTCTCACATCCGTACATGACTACTAGAAAAACCATAGCTTTGATTATACTCAACTTTGTTGGCAAAGTGATGTTTCTGCTTTTAATATACTATCTAGGTTTGTCATAACTTTCCTTTCAGGGAGCAAGCATCTTTTAATTTCATGGCTGCAGTCACAAACTCCAGAAATTTGTAAGTGTCTACTGATGCAGCCTCTTTCTACTCTTCCACCCATTTTCTTCAGCTCTGGTCCCCTGCCTCCAAAATTCTAGAATTCAAGCTTAGGAAAGACACCTAATGGGACTATACTGGGCACCTTAGGAAGCTCTGTCCTCTCTTCCAGATTGTTTATTTTTTCGTTCCATGAACCTTTCACTCATGTCAGCAAATACACTGGACCCTAGAGATGCAAAGCCAGGAAAAGGCTTGATTCCTACCTTCAGAAAATCAAAGACTTAACTAAAGGAGAAAAAGATGCCATACACCCTCTCTGTCCCGCCCACCTCCACCCAAAGTCAACAATATGAATATATATGTGGTTTGTGCTCAGGACAGAAGAGGCGTGTGCAAGGTGCCTTGGAAGACTGACTGACTCTGCCTGGGGAACTTGGGGAAGATTTAGGGGGAAGGGAGCAGCATGTGAACCAGCAGTAGCCAGATGAGAGTATTGGGCTAAGAACTAAGAGAAGGTCCTCAGTACGGAAGGAGCAGACTGGACAAGGACATGAAGACATGAGACTGTGTGGGATGTGGGGACCATTTAAATACTTCAGTCTTTGTTGCGCAAAATGATCCCTTTGGACCGGAAGAATTCAATTAATCCCTAATTATATAGTCTCTCCTAATTTTTTATAGATTGTTTTATGAAATGCAGTAGGCCTCTTTATCCAGATGAATTCTGAATTACTTAAGTTCAAAGACCTTATTTACCTCTGTAGCACAGAATAAGGTTTGTCCAGCAACTAAGACACAGAAAGGAAGAGTCAAAGTTAGACATGAGCGAGAAGACCCAGGCTCCAAGATCACTTCCAGCAGCAACTTACTGAGTGACCTTGAATGTGGTGCTTCCATTCTCTTTCACTTTCTGATATGTAAAATTATGATAATTCTGCTACTTAGTTCTCAGATGATTTTGATGATAAAATAAGGCATCAGAGATAAAACTGCTTTGTGTAAACTATGACACGTTATACAAAATATTGTTTTCCTTAGGTCTGACCTAATAATTATTGTAAAGATATAATTTTCTCATTTCTTTTCTTCCTATTCCCTCAATTGTCATCCACTGGAATCTTTACGTTCAGCCACAGGGCAGAACTGGTGGGATGAAGGGCAAGGGATATAGTGGTGTAGGGCTCATTTTGAAGACCAGATTTTAGTCAGCAAATTCCAGACCCACTCACCTCTAGAGATGGAGCTCCAACTATATTGTCTGCCTAGGTTCTCACCATCTTGAGTACTAATCACAAAGGTTTCAGCTTTTTGGCCCCTATGGGATTCCATGGGACTTGAACAAAGAGGTTGGCAGTCCACAGTACATAAACGTGAGTATTCAGTGAAGAGACAGAAAAGTGTTCCCTGGAGAAAGCAGCTGGCTGTCCAGATAGATCTCCACAAAGGGAGTGGCTTGCATGAAGCTCTCTACTCACCACCCTGTCTCTCATTCTGGGTACATAGGCTATAGTTTTTCCAAGTCTCCCCAAGTTAGGTTGTGGCCAAAAGACTGAGTTTTGGCAAACAGAACATTAGTGGATTCAGTACAAGTTCTCAAGCAAGGCATTGCCGAATTGATGTGTCTTTTCTATCTCCCTTCCCTCCTGTGGGGACCCAGGAGACCATGTGCTCCAGACAGTAGAGAAGCAAGATAGGGAAGGACTGCTGATACATGTCAGACTTGGTGGAATCAAGAAATAAAGCTTTTTCTGTTAAGCTACTGAGATGTAAGATTTCTTTGTTACCCCAGAGCCCAACTTTTTTGTCAGTACAGCAGAAATGCCTTGGTTATTGTCACCATAGTTCAGACTCTGGCAGTATCCTTTTTAAATATAATAGCAGGACATACCTCTGGATGCTGTTGATCCATCCGATGTGCACATTCCACCAGTCATATCCTACTAGGGTTCTGACCTGAGACCTTGTTTTACCTGACTGTATTTCTTCTTGAACTTAACAGGTACTAAATTTATAATTTACCCATCACATAACACTATGATTTCTCTTATATCACTGAGGGGTGAAAGAGTGTCTCATTGTCAAGTCATAGTTACATATAATGCATATTTATTAATTTTATTCCAAAGTCCTTAAAACTATGGGATAATAATGATTAGAATTAGCTAACATCTACTGAGGTTTTTTTCTGTGTATCAGTCACTAGGAAAAGTGACTCTATCTATATTTCCATTTAGTTTTCCTAATAAACTTACAGAAGTGGTATTGTTGCTTCTATTTTACAGATGGGGAAACCAAAGCATAGGGAGGTTAATCAATTTTTCAAGGTCATATAGAGGGAAGCAGAAATTCAAATGTAGCCAGTGTGATGCCAGGGGCCATGTTCCTCAGCACACTTTTCCACAGTTTGTACAATTCTTCAAATTAAGGAATTCTATGCCTTAATTAAATTTGGGGGCTTGGGGTTTTTTAAAGGTAGGGAATAGCCATTCTAGAATTAAAATAATGGACATGCAAATGATTCAACTTTCGTAAATAACCTGAGAAGGAAAATTGTCCATTGCCCCAGAGACAGTAAATAAAATTGACATTGTTTGGTCTTGGCTGGCTTTGCACATTGCTCACCATGGATTAATAGCCAAGTAGATATTTGAAAGGCTCCAATTACAAATCCACTGGGCAGGACCAGGCCTACAGATAGGTACTAGGCAGAAATGAGAGCTGAAATATGGACAATAGTAAATGACGCAAAGGGAACTGTCAGTTTTCCAGTGGATTAAGAGTCCTTTACAAATAATGTTATTATATTGTTGGTCCAAAGTATATTTGACTATTTTACTATGTCAAAGACAGAATAAAGGAGATTAAACAAAAGGGTTATAGATAACAGGTTAAACACACATATTTAATTCTATCCTATCCTCAAAATCCACTAGGATGATTTGCAAAGAGCCTTTTTAAAGGGTAACCCACAAGACCACATTCTATTGTGAGAATATTCTACATGTGAGAATATATCAGTAACTATTTTGGAGGCTGGAAAGCCAATGGAATACAGGTCACTGATTTACCAGATAAGAAAGCTGAATCCCAATCCAGTAATGGGGAAAATCTAGAACATCACCGAACTCACTGCCACAAAGGTCCAAGAATTGATGGCACCAGTTATGTCTGAAAGTGGTGTTGAACATGGATTAACAATAGAATGTTGTTTAAAAAATCTGTTTAAGTAGCAATTTGATCCTAAATTCCCTCTGAGAAACTGCCCCACTCCTCTGAGCTAAATCATTCTTTGGATATGCATACTGGTGGTCTCTCGAGTTGGACCACCATGCACAAGCAGTGGAGTTAAGGGTACATTTATCTATTTAATTGGAGACTCCCTGCTTTCCTCCCCTAACTTGGTTCCAAACAGGGGCAGCCAGATGTGTACCTCCTAGTAGGAGCTGGAAACTTTGCTGAAACACTGAACAAACTGACTTTGGAGTTCCCCCGAGGAAATGGGCCAATCAGTTATTGTAACGGTGAATAAACCTCTCTCGTGCACCCCAAATCATACTCAGCTTTTTAATACCCCAGTCTTTAATATAAGTAGATAACCAAAAATTACCAAGCATTTGAGGAAAGCATCTGATATGAAAGACAGAGAGGATTTTGTTCGTTTGTTTTTAAAGTAACAAATTAGAGGAAACAAACATGGGGGGGGGGGAACTGGAAGGAAAATACTCCTGTTTTTAACACACACAGAGAAATAAATGGAGATATGACATCCATGAAAGAAGAATAGAATGGTCTTAAAAAGAAGGAATGCTCAAAAATAAAAGGAAACTATTAACAAATTAAAAATGTAAGAATATAAATGAAAAACAAGGGGAATAGGGGGATGGAAAGGGTAAAATAATTCGAGATGATTCAGCAAATTTTCAAGTGAGGGACACAAGTTTTCTGTCAAGTCTTTTGAATTCCTATTATAATGGATGAAGTTAAATCCATACTAAAGCAGGATTATGATGAAATTTCAGAACGCCAAAGACAAGGAGAAGACCCTTGGTTCTCAAAGAGAAACAGCAGGTTTCCTATAAAGGATCTAGAATTAGACTCATATTAGTCTTCTGAACAGCAATTTTGGAAACTAAAAGATGATGGAGGAAAGTTTTTAAAATTCTAGGGGAAAAAGATTTCCCATGTAGAATTCTGTATCTCGCCAAACTATCAGTTATATGTGAGGTTAGATGAAAACATTGTCAGACATATGAGATCTCCAAAATTTTACCTCTCACACACCCTCTCTCAGGAGACTATTGAAGGAAGCTCTCTCAAAATGAGAACATCAGTTAAGAGAGCCACAGACTCTAAGAAACAAGGAAGCCAACAAAATAGAGAATGAAGAGTTCCAGGATCAGGGCAAGAGAAATCACGGGACAGTAGTTGTGCAACAGCCCAGAGCAGCACTAGTCCAGGTGAGAGTTGCTCAGAGGCTCCTGGAGAAATCATTTCAAGAAGGTGAAATTGACAGAATTCCTGATGTGTTTGAATGTACTGACACTTGCACAACTAGAGGAGAGTTAGGGGTTGAATAAGTAATCAGTAGGTAGAAAATTAAGCAAACCAGTTCATGATTAACTCCAGAGAAACATAATATTGTACAGAAAAGGAAGATGACTCATTGGGTACAATAGAACCTAGCAGTGTGTAGCATTTTCACTGTCGTTACACCGGAAGCACAGAATACTGATCCATTCAAACTGTGATAGAACTCCATTGGTAGCATGGGGGACAGGAAGTGTGCATGTGTGTGGTAGGGGTGGGAGTGGTTGAAAGAAAGCACAAACCTCATCTTCCATAGTGAAAGGTCAATAGATAAAGCCTAAAACTGAAAAGTTGGGAAGAAGTTACATAAACATGTTATTTAGAGATATGGAGGGAAATATCTAAAGAGCAGCTAAAGGAGTTGAAAGTGGTTGCTCTTGGGGCATGGAGAAATGGAGGAAGAAAACCATTGGGTTTTCTAGAATTATCTTTTTCAATAATATGCAGATATAACTTTCCACCATGAATTTTTTCAAACACAGAATGAAAATTCCCCGTGCACATTTCCACTGATGGTTGTTGATTAGACTGCTATTACCATACAGTTTACCAACCCAAATATAATGTCAGCTTGGTCATTCCAAGGAGGCATGGAATGAGTTTTGAAATTTAGAGCTGAAAAACATTGTTTTCTAGATAGGAACCTTTCTCCAAAGAAGGCAAGTAACTTGTCCAAGGGCCCCCAGCTCAGACCAGACCAAAACTGAAACCAAGCCCTCACACTTGGCCCAGTATTCTTTCCTCGATACCCTCAAGACTCCACTTTTCTCCTTTTCGTGCGTGAGAGGGTGCTCCGTTGGTGGCAGGGACCCGTGATGACAGTGGAGGAAGTGAGCCCTGACTCCCATCCCAGCTCTGCTCCTGACCTGCTCGTCTTTAACTTCACTCAATATGTTTTCATCTGTGAAATGGGGATAATAATACCTGTGTTGGCCATTTGGCAACATTGTTGTAGGGATCAAAGGAGAGCATAGCGATAAAAGCATTTTATGAAACTGTAAAGACTTTCCAGATACTGGGAGGTGCTGTTATTCTCATGACCGTCTCCTTGGGTGAGGCGACAATGAAGGTGATCTAAAAGTTCCCATTAGTAGTACTGATGAGCAACTCCTGGTGAACGAAAAGGATGGCATTCCAAAAGGAATGGCAAGAGAAGTTTGAAATGTTCCTTTCCTCTCTGGCTCAGAATTAGTCTGGTGCTGCTGCTGTGCCCAGAAATAAGCTTGCAGTCAGAGCGTGGGTGCACTGGACGATTTTTGATCCAGCCAGACACTAGAATATGGACTTGCCTCTTGCCCTGACGGTTTTGTTTTTGTTTTTTTAAAACCCCTTGCGGTTTTTTTCCCCTCTTGAGTTCCTGCCAAGAAGTCAGAGACAGAAGAGTTAAACTCCTCTGACAGTGTCGACTGTCCTACTGAAAGGAAAAATTTCAAAGTGGCACATCACTGCCTACAATGCTTATTAGAGATGCCGCGGTGGCCTTGGATGGAGAACTGCAGGGGGAGGCAGGCCTTGCAAACAGTTCCCAGGCACTGAGCCCTGCAGTCCGCCCTGACATTCCTGGGGGCGGAGCAGGCGTGGAGGAAGAGAACTCCAGGTTCCAGAGGAGACAGATCCTGAACACCTAAAACGTGTACCTTTGCCACTCGTGCTGACAATCTGGTCCTGAACAATAAGGAGAGGAAACAATGCTGTATTAGACAATAACACGTTTATCTGGCAGAGATGGAAACTGATACCAAGTTAAGTGACTGTCTCAAGTCCCTCATCTGGTCAGAGGCAAAACCAGGACTGAAATGCCAGCTTCTTCCCCATCCTCCTTAATGGTGCAGCCAGCAGTTTGCCAAAGAGGGACACTCCAGGCTCCAGAATGTTCAGTAATATACAGGAAAGGCAGACCTGCCGTGAAATCTCAATTTAATAATACAATGAAAGTCGATGAACTCAGATCAAATGGCAAGTGCTTCATTTTCTATTTAAGTGCTCAGTATCTTAGGACAACCCCATGAGTTGGGTCCTGTTGTTATTCCAAGCTACAGATAGGAAAACAGGCCGAGAGAGGATCAATGTTTCCCAAGGTTGCATTCCTATTAAGGAGTTGTACTCGGCTCAAAGCCAGTGCCTTCTGCCTGCTCACTCTTCCTTCTGGGTGCACTGTCTGAGTGTATCTCCCAAGTCACAGAGCGGGTGACTGTGTTCTGTTTGTGGCAATAAGGCGCTCGTTCCCTCTCTCTTCCCTCTTCTGTGGCTGAGTTCCGCAGCCCTGTTGCATTGTTGTTTGTGGTTTCAGTGACACGGTTTTATTTGGGCTGTTGTCAGAGTGATCGGTGTGGTGAAGTCACCCTCTGGCAGGTGTTGCCTTGCCTGTCAGTGGAGAGTGGCGTCATGGTCAGAGGGGACTGGCCACGTGAGGAGGAGGGAGAGCAGAGAGGAGCCTGGGAGCACTCAGGGTGCACACTGGGGACGTGACTGGTGGAAGCACTGATTCATCTCCCTGGATGTGCTCGGGACTGGGTCCCTGGGATTCTCACAGTTTGCACGCCCTCCACAAAGCTGGTGCCTTTAAAAACTGTGCCTGGGAAGTCGTTTCCCCCGGGTTTACTTGGGCCATGAGGAAATCGTTTTTTTAAACTACGTGTTTATAGAGGCCATTAAAAAAGAACAATGAATAAATTTGGATTTTAGGCTTCTTCTGTTGAAGAGACGATTTTAATGTAAAACCTGTGATCACAGGCTTATTAAGAGGAGTAAACTGAGCCAGGATCTCCGAATTTACAATTCAAATGCATAAACCCTGGCCAGAATGAGAGGGGACTAGTTTTTCTGTGTGGCTCCTGCAATCAGTCATTTAATCTCATGCATATGTAATTTTATAGTCACACCTCTCTCATTTGTGGAAATTCGAAAACATTTGTAATCCCACTTGACTATAGGTGATCATAATCACCAGGGGAGCTTAAGCAATCAAACTTACTAAACCACATTTTAAAGGACCCTGGTACTTGAACTTGCTCCCTTCAACACTTATGGAAATAGCACTCATTTGGAAGTCAGATGGCCCTGGGATCAGATTCAAATTCTGCTATTCCTCGTGAGATCTTGGGCAAGGTACCTCTCAGTGTCTCAGTTTCCTCACCTGTCAAATGGGAAGGATTAATGCAGGCCTCCTTAGGCTATTTGGAGCATTAAAAGAGATAGTTGTATTCAAAAATGATGAGGTGATCCCTAAGACAGAGCAAACCCGTCTTGAATGCTTGCTAGTATTAACACCAACTCCTGCTAATGTTTTGTCTGTTCTGAAATATGTGGAGAAAAGAGATAGCAAAACATGAGGCAGGGCGGAGGGGAGGAGAGCAAGAAAAACAAATAATAAAGTGGAGTTAGAAAAGGAGAAAACCAAATAAAGTTTTCCCAACCCAGATGTGTAAAAACCAATTCTTCAGATTATGGGTCAGAAACTTACAGTCATCTCCACCTCATCTATTTTGGGGTAGCTGGAGAAAATAATTACATTGTAGGGGTTGCAGATAGGAATAAATAATTGACTGTAGTAATAAACAACTACTTTCTCATGAATTAGAGCCGTGCAGTGTCAGTGAAGGACCTTGGAGATCTTTTATTTTATGACTAGAGATCCTGAGGCTCAGAAAGATGACAGTGAGCTGAGCAACAGGACCCACAAGAGCAGCAGCACCAGGACCCACACATCCCGACACCCACTCTGGTGTCCTTTCCAGTCTGTGATGCTGCCTTACGGGGTCCACATCCCTCCATCACGCTCCTTTTCAGTTCCCTGTCTTTTTTTAGAGCAAAAATTTTAAAGCTGACACATGTGTTGTCTGTCCTTTGGGGTGGAATTGTTGACCGTCTCATGGTAGATACCTTCCTTGGACAAAGAACGTGAGGAGACTGAACAAGTCAACTAGACAGGACTCTTGGGCCACTGACTTCTTCCTCTTCAGCTGGAGTAAAGAGGTCCCGATGTTCCTCCCTGCCCTGGGCTGTGCACAGTGGGTCCCCAGGGGCTGTTACTCAGGACGTCCGGATGAGGGGGAAGATTTCAGCCAACCCGAGTGCTAATTTGAGGCATGAATTAATGCACACCTGAACAGGTGACATTATCCAAATGATAAATTGCTATAGCACAGACCATTGTGTTCATAAGGGTGATTTATGGCCCAGGTTTGGAAATGAACAGAGAAAGAAATATTTAAGTGTAGCCATTTAAAACCCAAGCGTAGGTGGAGGGCTGTCTTTTAAAAATTGAGGTGTCTTTCCTCTGTCAGATTTGTCCGTATTAATCAAAATCGAGTGGAGTGACTTTGTACATTTTTTTAAACAGGAAAAAAAAGCATTTATGTTTTAAATAGAACATAGAAGGCTCTTTGTTATTGTTTTATTTTTTTTTTCCAGAACATAGAACCCAGAATGAAACCTCCAGGAATCTGTACACATTTTCTTTACTTAGGCCTTCTCTCATTGTCTTGCTTTTGAGGCTGAGCAGAAAATGAAAACCTTAATTGATTTCCTGCCTTATTGAATCTGGGCAAAGGATTTCATATCTGTAGATACAGAAATATCTGAAAAAGACAAAAATGGTTTGTCAACAACAAGTGAATATCGTTTCAAAATTTTAGAAGAGTGGAAGAGATAGGCCACCAGGCTGATTCCACCCCAACACACACACACACACACACACACACACACAGTATCTTGGATAGGCATGGTTTTTCTTTCTGAAAATGCAAGCCAGACACTTGAACAACTTGTCTTTTGCTTAGCCCCTAAAGGGGTAAAAGAGAGATGGGCCTCATGAAATATTTAGGATTTCCACCAGGCAGAATCTCAGAGGACGAATGAAATTAACCCCTTTACAGGGCCAAGAGCCCTCGGTCAAGCTAGAAATAATGATAAGATTTTTTTAATCCCTACCATCTACTTTTTCTTCTACCTCTTACCCACCTCCAAATGGTCCTCACAACAGCCTTTGAGTTGGGAACGCTTAATCATCTTTTCAAGTGGGGAAACAGTGGACAGAGGAGTGAGACTTGGCTGGTGACCAGGAGACCTGTCCTTGGGAGTGCCAGGGCGCAGATTCAGGTCGGCCTGACTCCAGCCCTTGTGTTGTTTCAAATTCTCTCTACTTATAGAAATGCTTCTCCTTCTCTACTTCCCCACCCCCACGCCACTCCTACCAGCCATCATAAAAGAGCTTTGGGTCCATTGCCCAGTAATTTCCCCCGGAGCCAGCCAAGGTAGCTCTCTCAGCCTTCCTTTCTACATCTGTAACATCAGTAATTCATTCCCTACCTAGTGAACATAGTTGTTAGGTCTAATAAAAGGGGACAGATATACATGAAAACAGCTTTTTACACGGCAATACATCACCACATCATCATTTTCTTCTGTGAAACAGTTAAGGAATTATCCCACACTAGCAGGCTTATATTTTAGGAGGAAATGCTGAAAACTAAAAAGCTCATGAACGATGATGCAACTCATCTGAGATGGTGAGTGTACTTTGCAAGGGTCTGCTCACAGACTCCACACGGTGGCGAGCTGCTTCTCTGGGCTTTGGGCAGCCACATCAGGGCATTTGAGGCCAGAGAGCTCCATGTCTTTATAACATTATGCATTAAAGTCATCTGTAAAATAAAGAGACATTCCAAATAGCCCTTATGTTTTTCATTTTTTCATTTTGGCATGGGGACACAGAGCAATTTTCCAGAATGTTTTAAGTAGGAAAAAATGGTCATTCTCAAGACAGCCGTTCTGTATTCCTGAGCCTCTGGGTTGTATTCACATTCTGAAATATCTGAGCCACTAATGTCTGTGTTCCTTTAAATGGGCTGTTTCTTTTATTAAAACAAATGAAGGCAGAATTTGTTCCTTATATAATATTCCTACCTCTGAGCCCTATGGGCAGGGAGGGTTCGGAACGTGGAATAAAGCTGTTGGAACAGATTGGGAGAAGGAGGAGGAGGCCACTACTGAGAAGAATGCTTCTGTAGTTCCTAATTGATCCTTTCCACCCAAGTCCTCCAGGTGTTCACGAGTTTTATCTGGCAACTATGGGATTAAATGCTTTCATAGGGTCTGTGCAGGCAAGGGCCATCCCTAAGGATTGGCAGTAACGTGCCCCACTTCTGTGCTGGCTGTCCTTGATAATAATGCTTTATATTTTATATATTGCTTTGGCTGAAAAAGTTCATTTGGATTTTTTCATAAGATGTTACAGAAAAACCCAAACCAACTTTTTGGCCAACCCCATACATAACATGTGCCGTTTTAAGGTCCCCTCTCTTCAAAGTTTTCAGTGGTTAACTTCAGTAAACATGAAATGATCAATTACTGTGTGCCAGGCACTGTGAAAAGTACTGGCAGTGCAGCCTCAAAGTGGCCCCCTGCCCTTGAGAAGGTCATAGAATGACAGAAGTTGCAGGGACCAGATCTCTAAGCAACTCTATGCAGCCCAGCATAGTTAATGCTGGAATCAAGACAGCAGTGATGGGAAGGACCCCAAAGAGCAAAGCCCTCTTCTTCTGAAGCAGCAGAAGGAGCGGAGGCATGAGAACTGGGTTCTGGAGGATGAATAGGAGTTCAACAGGGGATTACCCTCTAAGTTAGGCAGAGGAAGTATTGTTTATTAGTTAATAGCAAGGAAACCTACACTCAGAGAAAGTCACTTGCTCCCTGAGGTCATAGAGAGCAGGTTGCTGTATGTGATTGCCTTCTCTCAGCCAGGCATCCTTCCTCTCACAGCCCTGTCCTACACTTAAAACAATTCTCTTTTTAGCATCAAAAGAAATGAGAAATGATGTGAAATCTTCTCCACTTCCTTGTGGGTTTATAAGGTTGTTACTTTCCACCAGAGCTGAGTCAGAGACACTATTACCAAAGAGAAATGTCGTTTTAACTTAGTCTTCCTGGCATTTCTTTCTCTGCTTCATAACCAGATCCTAAAGTTTGTCATCCTGTTGTTGAGAACTTACAGAGGGTATGCTGTGGGAAGGGGCCGAGAGGTGCTGGAAATGGCTGCGTTATATGCGACAGCTTGTCATTCTTCCTGTGTTTATTTAACAAATATTTTTGGAAGACCTATTATCAGTAGTTTGCTGATAAGTGTTTAATAATTGGCTCTCTGGGTGGGTGGGGGCAGGGAAGTCCTGATCTTCAGTGCCTGCCAATTTCTGTGGTGTAAACACTCCCATTGTAATCGGTTTCAGGCAACTAGTATAAATATTCTTGCAGGCAACATTGAGAGGAATTAGGCAGAATTGGTGCAGACCCTTGTCCAGGTACTAGAGATAGACTAGTGCATGTAACAGACATGATTCCTGTCCCCATAAGAAATCAGAACCTCTATCATTGGGAAGATGAGATATGGACAATATTTTCCACTTGATCCTAGCGATCATTTTAAAGAGAAAGCCAGAGTCAGAGGTACTGAAAGACAGAGATGAAAAGACTGAGATATTCCTTATACACATCTTGATAGATTCCAAAATCCTTCGGCCATCTGTCTATTCCCACGTCCCTCCATCCTTATCTGCCTCTCTGCAATGGCAGTCCCAGCACATGGGTATTGAAAAGAACATCAGATGGCAGAGGGACATGCAGAAAGGACAAAGACAAGTGTGTTACTTCTCGGTGCATTTTAGCATGAAAGCATCACAATAAACTTAGTAGTTCAGGGGTGGGATCTTCTTAGCATAAGACCTTGTTTCCTTTAGAGATTCAGAACTCCCCTCCACAATGTTTTTGGACCAAAGTAAATTAGAAATAAAGTCACTGTGAACCAATCAGCAGGAGAGCTATGATGTTTTGAAAGGATACCCATCTCACTCTCACTCTGATACAGAACACATGTAACCTTCAGTTATCCAGGTCTTGAACCTTATCAGTGCCCCAGACTCCTTATGGTAATATTTTAGCCAAACAGAAGAAACTTCTTATCGGTGTGTGATTGAGAAGATGTACCTTTGCTGAAATGTCACCGCTGAGGATGGATTCCTTTGACTGATGGCAGTACCCCTAGTTAACCAATACCCACGAAAACTTTGCTTTGCTAGGATCAGGTGTTGACACCTTAGGATAAACTAGTTTACTCAGATAATACATAGAAGCATAATTAGCTGAGAATAAACTTTGAAAAGAGAAGGAATAAGTCAAAGCAGGGCTCCAGGGAAGAGTATAAAGGAGTGAATACTTGAGCTACCAGGGTCCTGGGGAGGGAGGAAGGGGATGAAGAGTCTTGTTGGAGGGAAAGTCTCCGCCCTCTCACTAAGAACCAGCAGAGTACATGTTAGCCTGCTCTCCGATAACTCAGGATTCTCACTTCAAACATGAATAACCACACCACACTGGGGTACCCTAATGTCCCCAGGTCTTTAAAATAAAACATCTTTTATTATTTTTTTTTGAGAACTTTCTAGGTGCCTTTGTTATCTTGTTATATAAATTATCTCACTTTCACAATAACCCTGGTATGTCAATATACCTATCCCCACTCTAAAATGGGGCTGTCTTGTTCATTAAGAGAAAGAAACTAGTGGTCAGAGAGTGGGAGTAACTTACCCAAGACTGCACAGCAAATAAGTTGCAAAGTCTGGCCTTCAGACTTGGGTCTGCATGACTCCTAAGTTTGTACTCTGTCAGGCCACCTGTTCAGGTAGGTCAGGTTTGCTGGCTCCAGGCTATTCGATTTCTGATTACTTCCGCTTGTTCCAAGTCTTGGATCTTCCTCCTTCGGTGGTCAGGAGTCACCTTTGCTGCAGTCAGGGTGTCTGGCCTGTGGGGCTTCCTCTTGCCCTTCTCAGAAGCCAGTGTTTGGTTTTAGGAACCAGATAACCAAGTTTGTGGTTTCTCTATGAAATAAGAGTCCATGAATTCTGAATAGCACCCTAAGGGCTTCTCCAGATTTAAGTATTTGATCTTTGAGACATACCTTGAGCAGGCTTTTTTTTTTTTTCCTAACTTGTTTTCTGTTTTCTTGCTATTTTCTAAATAAATGAAATTATGAAGTATTGCATCTTATTGGTAGAATATTCCTTATATATTTTGATGTATCCTTTGGAGGTACACTCTCGGTTAAATGTGTGTGTATGTCTATAGGAAGAAGAGGAAGAAGAAACAGCTCATGAACATACCAACTTGTTTAGTGCTCATTGGTTTAGTGACTGTTGCCAGGTAAAACTTTTGTAATATGTGTCTCCTTCATGCCAGAATTCAAGCTCCATTGATCAAAGCAGCCACCCTCCTAGTTGAACTGGGGCTGGTCTATGACACAGCTCCCCAACAGTGATGACTGTATTCATGTTTTTGATACCCGGTTGATTTTAAAGGCTTCAGTATCCACACCCAAGTGTCAACCTACCCCCTGGAAAAAGTCTGGAACGTTAGTAGAACAGATTTCTATAGGCAAGTCCCTTCTTCCTTCACCTGTCTGGGTGCCTCCACGACCTCAAGTGGAGGAGGAAGATGTGGCTAGACACAGGTGATGGTTTGATGGGCAGGCACATCCAGATCCATGTCCAGATGACTGATTCTCCCCCTCAACCACGTGCTAGTCTTGGCAGAGGCCAAAGTGTGCTGCTGCCTTGCAAGTGACATCTATGTCCTTGGCTCTGCCAGTACAGAGTTAATATCTCATATGCAGAGTACGAGGAGGCTTACATAACTCATTCAGTCTCATCTCATGGGTGTTTTTCTGTAAACTCTGCCAGAACTAATTTCACGGTTTTAAAACAACTCATGGTACCAAAAGAATGTGTAATGAGCTGCCAGGAGATATGATCGTTCCCTGTTTGTAAGGAAAAGACCTGTATCTCCTTGGGACTTATTAGGAATAATTTCTCAATTAAACCAACAACACAGGTCCTTGGGAGAGCAGTCATGGTGTGGCAGAGATGGTTTTTGAAGGTTCTCCCTCTATTGGAGCTCTAGAACCTCCCCTTCCACCCAGCTCATCACCATCTTTGTCTGGTTTTCTTTCTTTCTTCTTAATTTATTGTGGTACATGACATACAAAATTTACCACATTAGCCATTTTAAATTGCACAGCTCAGTGGCATTTAGCATATTCACAGATTGTGCTGTCATCACCACTATCTAGTTCATAATGTTTTCATCACCCCGAGAGGAGCCCCCTTCCCGAACTAAACAGTCATTCCCAGTTCCCAGCCCTTGGCAGCTACTAATGTGCTTTTGATGTCTATATATTTACCTATTTGAGATCTTCACGTAAATGGAATCATCTGTTATGCAGCCTTCTATGTCTGGCCTCTTTCACTTAGCGTCCATCCATCTTGCAAGTTGTATCTGTTTTTTATTCCTTTTTTGTGGCTGAATAATATTCTATTGTATGGATACACCACATTTTGTTTATTCATTCATTCATTGATAGAGGGTTAAAGTTGTTTCCACCATTTGCCAAGTGCGAGTTGGGCTGCTATGAAGATTTATATACAAGTTTTTGTTTGAACACCTGCTTTCAGTTCTTCCCAGTATACATTTGGGATTGGACCTGGGATTGCTGAGCTATATGATAATACTATGTTTAACCTTTTGAGGAACTGCCAAACTGTTTTCCAAAATGGCTGTACCATTTTACATCCTCACCAGCAATGTGTGAGGGCTCCAATTATTCTCCATTTTGCCAACACTCTTTATTTTCTTTTTTCTTTTTCTATTTATTTGCCATCCTAGTGGGTGTAAAATGGTATTTGGGTTTCTCCGGAAGGGATTTATTTCTCAAAACAGTTTGTTTTTTCAGTGCTAAAAAGCTTGTACAGGCCAAATCACTGCCATTGCCCAGCCCAGCCTTTCCCACTGAGTCCTCATCACGTCTCTAAGTTTAGAATCCAGCTCTTGCATTTAGGAGAATCTAGAGAGTCACCTCTAAGATTGCAGTGTGCACCAGAACTTCCAAGAGCTGCTTAGTTTTGTGTCCTTCTGCTGTCTTGGGAGTCCCTTTGAGCTGAAATAGTCTGTGTATACCTCCAGAGCTAGCCTGTCACCCTCTCAATAATCCAGAGAGCCAGGCAGCCTTGTTCCAGCACACAGAATGAGATGGAGACAGAACCACAGCCAGACCCTGGCTCACTCCTCATGCAGGCTTCTTTCCACTCTGTCATGAACCAAGATTCATTTCACACTTCCTGTTTGGAGGATGCAGAGGTTAGAAAAATATTGCAGTGATGCTGATAATATTTATATAGGCTTTAAACATTCTGATACAGTAATCCTGGGATATAGGCCAGATGTTTGGTAGTACTGTTCCCATTTTAAAGCTGCAGAAACTAAGGCACAGGGCCATTTTGGTCATTGTCCAGAGCTATCTCTACTGTAATAAGTTGCTGTAAATAATGTCCCGTGGTGATCGAGCCTGTGAGATACCTTTGCCTTGAGTGGGACTGGAGGAAAAGGAAGGATGAGGGTGTAGATGAGAGGAGTTGGCGTACTTAGGGAGTATCATAAAGAAAGTCTCCTCTGACTTGTGAGGTTGGCAAGTAAACCTGTTGTTTCTGGCTGGCTCATTGAGGAGAGAGGGAAGGGAAGAAACTGTTTAAAGTTGTAAACTTAAGAGTTCAGTGGCTGCTCCACATCCTTCCCTCTTGATTGCACCCTTAGATGCCCATACACCACCACGGTACCATGCTGTGCCCAGCAGAAATAAGGTCAAGAACTGAGCCTGCTTCCCTCTAGGAGCTTATAGTCTAAACCACTGTCAAGCTTTGAACCCCCTCCAAAATACTCTCCTGGGGCTTGGCCGCTTTTTCTGAGACAGTTTTTAAGAAGAAGAGTGTGAAAGCAATTTACATATCACAAGCCACTCATCTAGGAGCTGAGGTTTTATCGCTGCCGCTACCGTTGTTTCGTGGTGAGTAGAGCAGTAAAGTGATCACTGCTGCCAGCCTGCACATGGTGAATACCCTACGCTGAGCACCATTGTCTTGGAGGCACCGTGGTGAATTCTCTCTATTCCTGTCCTCACTCGCAGCCTCTTCGCCTAGGTTAGTTCCGTAGATATAAGGATTCTTTGTCTTCATTCCTGAGCCGGAAGACACCAAGTGGGTGGTGACTGTGGATAGCTGCCATCACCCAAAAATGTCCATGCCTGAATGGTGCCTTGCTGTTTGCTAAGTGGCTTCAGTCGTGTGACCTCATGGACCTCCAGGCTCCTCTGTCCCTGGGATTCTCCAGGCAAGAATATTGGAGTGAGTTGCCACACCCTCCTCCAGGGGATCTTCCTAACCCAAGGATCAAACCCTGGGTCTCTTGAGTCTCCTGCATTGGCAAGTGGATTCTTTACCACTGTGCCAGCTGGAAAGCCTAAAATGATGCTAGATAAATAAATTATGATGCTCTAGCAGTATTTTCTTGAGGCTTTTATGTGGTTGGCAAGCGGTGGGAGGTGGTGTTGCATTTTAGAAACTGAGGTCCAGAATTTGGTTTCAGACAAACATATCTGAGAACAGTCCCACCGCCTCATGTTTCCTACATGTGCTTGGGTGAAGATCTGGAAGTTGAAAGACAAAACTCCAGGCCTAATTCACTGCTTTGGTCAGTGAATTCAACGATATGGGCAGATGGGTCAAAGCACTCATCTAAACAGAAAACAGGAAAGAAAGCCAGTTGTTTTCTGCTCAAATTCTGATTCATTGGTGACTCTGCACTGTCAAAAATGAAACAGTGGCTCATGGCTTAGAAGATTCTAGTTTTTGTTTTGAAAATATATTGGGTTTTACTGTCAGAAACCCATAGGCAGTTTATAGCAACTACAGTGACTCAGTTGCCTTTGACATCAGTGGAGATTTGGATATGGGAAAGCAGACTTTAGCTCACTGGTTATATACCCAGATTTTTTCCCCTATGGCTTTCATGTTGTCTTTCCCCAAAGGACAGCATTAAAGTAGGTGTAATGGTCCTGAAGCGGCAACTTTCAAATATGTCTACAAGCCCTTCAAAACACAAGTGATATGTTTACCACACGATGGGCCACGGGTTGGGAAGTTGGAACAAATTAAAAAAGAAAAATTTAACCTGGGATGTATGCAGAGGAGGGAGAAAGGGCTTATCAAGAATGCTGCAAAATAAGCAGAAAATTATTCAGCATTTCTCTGCTCTATTCATTAAAGCCATGGTGTTAGGCTTTGAAATTTTCTGTTTTAGTCAGGCCTTTATTTCATTTATACCAGTATTTGTAAATAATTATATTAACATGACATTTTAAGTAGAGCTGTTGCCAAACAGCAGGTTATTCACAGTGACTATTTTCTGGGGGAGAAAAGAAACAGCTGAACACACCATGCTCAACAGAATTTCACAGCTACTGCCGGTCAAGGGATGGAATTATTCTATCTTTCTTCTACCACCTTAGAGGGCCAGCCTGGACCCAGGTCCTCAAAGAAGCCATTCTAGAGTACACTCAGTCGAGAACCTTCCAAGGCTGGCTTACTCCGGCAGAGTGTTAGAGGCACTGAGGCGGGAGGGAATGGTCCCCCTGCTTAAATGTCACAGAGCATCGTAACTGTGGAAGGTCACCCCAGAGGCAACCTGCCAGAATGTGGTGGCCAGTAAGCCTTGGAGTCTGGCCTGGCTTCAGTCTGCCTCTGTGGCAAATCACCAGGGAGCTCTCTGAATGCCCACAGGTTCACCCCCCAGTGAGGCAGGGACGCACTGATGTTTAATTAACTGTTCCTAGTCCTTGGGGCCTTGCTACTCACTGCTTCACACTCAGACTGGACCTGTGCAGTGAACTTTTGCGCTCAGCTGAGCACATGCTGATGTGGTTTAATGTAGTTCCTCCAGTGTTCCAAGATGACCAAGAAACAGGCTTCCAGTGTCGCTATGTTGCAAATGTGAAAGAGGATCTGACAGCTGGGATCATCGAACCACCTTACCTTTATCTGTTTAAGGCTGTACCGTATGCAGCACATATGTACTGTGGACTTAACCTCATCTGATTACTTGAGCAACAGGGGTACCTTTGGGGTTATTTTTGAACTAGGCATAGAAGGATTTGGTGTGTCTAAGAAGCTGCTGAGGTTCATACTACCTTGGGTAAATTTTGTGAGTTCATCTTATCATTAACAAAAGTTACCTTAACTATAATAATGAAAATATAAATAATAATTAGTAAAAATGAAGTCGAGAATATTATTAATATACTGCTCCAGTTTACTATAGAATCACTGTATGTACAAGCTGAAAAACACTTCTGAGATTTAGTCCATCTTTTTGTTTTATAAATGGAAAAGCAAATGCACAGGTAAGTTCACTTTTTGCCTAAGATCACAGAGCTAGGTAACAAAACCAAGTTTTCTTTACTTTTTTTGAAAGGAAAGGGATTCTTTAGGGGCAGGAAAAAGAGATTTGGATTTATAGGATTTATACATTCTGTTGGGGGCTTCCCTGGTAGCTCAGACATTAAAGCGTCTGCCTACAATGCAGAAAACCCAGTTTCGATCCCTGGGTCGGGAAGATCCCCTGTAGAGAGAAACGGCAACCCACTCCAGTATTCATGCCTGGAAAATCCATGGACCGAGGAGCCTGGTAGGCTACAGTCCATGGGGTCGCAAAGAATCGGACACGACTGAGTGACTTCACTTCACTTCATACATTCTGTTTAGAGGTTACATGCCATTTATCATCCAGTAAAATATGATTATATGGAATACGTTTGCTTAACACTGAAAATATGAATAACTGGGTACATGAAAATTTTTTTCTTCAGTGGTCCTCATTCTTTCTTGTAGATCTGTTTACCATTACTTGTCATTTCCCTTCAAACTAAGGAACTTCTTTAACATTCCTTTTAATGCTGGTTTCCTGGTAATGAATCTCTGAGTTTTAGTTTATCTTAAAATGACTTTATTTTGCCTTTACTCCTGAATATATAGTTCTGAATTTTTTTTTTCTTTATTTTAATGAGGTCATTCCATCATCATTTGGACGTTGTTGTTTTTAGAGAAAAGCTGGCTATTATTCATTTTGTTGTTTCTTTTGAATATAATGTCTGTTTTTCTCTGGTTGCTTTCAGAATTCTCTCTTTATTCTTTGGATTTCAAAGAAAATTGACTATGTTTGACAAAGTATGGGGTTGTATGGGTTTATCCTGCTTGGGATGTGTTGAGCTTTTTGAAGCTATAAGTTGATATCTTTCACCACATTTAGGAAGTTTTCAGCCATTCTTTCCAATATATTTTCTACTCATTATCTCTCTCCTATCCTTCCAGGACTTCAATTTCATGTATGTTAAACTGTTTGCTGGTCTCTGAGATTTTACTCACTTTTCTGCAATTTTTTCCTCTCTGTTCTTAAAGAATGTATACTTTCTATTGATCCATATTCAAGTACACTGACTCTCCTGCCATCTTCAATCTCCTGTTAAGCTCATACGTGATTTTTTTTTTTCATTGTAGTCATTTTTCTTTTTAATTCTAGGATTTCCGTCTGGTTTGCTGTCAGTTTCTGTTTGTCACTAAGGTTGCACATCTGTTCATGCATTATGTGTATATATACATGTGTATTTTTTCAATTCTTTGAACATACTTTATGTTCTTACCTATTGAATGCACTCTCTGAATATTCTTGGGGTTGGTATCTATTGACTCCTTTTCTTATGTTTTCTTGAGTATGGGTTAAAGTTTACTCTTTCTTTGCATGTCCAGTGACTTTGATTAGATAATATACAATCACATGTTACAGAGACTCTAAATTCTGTTATGTTCCTCTGAAGAGTGTGTCTGTTTTTAAAGCAGCCAGTTAACTTGACCAACTCCAGCTTTGTCTTCCTTGTGGTCAGCAACAGCTAACCCTTTTCTTTTCCTTAATCCTTCAGTTGTTGCTTTTGTACTGAATCCCTTGTGATCTTCCCCATGCATTCAAAGTTTAGCAGTCAGCCAAGAATTTGGGCAGATTTTATACATAGGTGTTGTGACTTGTTCTTCTGCAGTTCCCACCCTTCCAGAATTGGTCCCCTAACTTTCTAGTTTCTCTCCAAACCCTGATTGTATCTCTAACAGTTTAAGCTCTGCAGAGTCAAAAACTAACTAGGGTATGTTTTTAGGCAAAAATCTACAAATACATAAATTTTACCAAGTGGAGGCCCTATCTTTCTGGGTAAAGACTCTTTTCCAGTTTCTGTTTGCTTTTGGTTGTACTCCATTGTCTTCAAATAATTTTTTAAAATTATTTTGTATAGATAGTTTCATTGTTATCTGTGGAAAGATTAGTAGATAATTACCAAAAGCCAATATTCTTTATATTTAGATTTAGATTTTTCAAAGCACTTTGGCTCAGTATCACAGTTCTGTGATGCAAAAGTCATATTATTAAGTCCATCCTATAGTTGAGGAAACAGATTCAGGGAGTTTAAGTGACTTGTCCAAGTTCATACAGCTGATTATGCCTGAACCAGGCCTGGCACCCAGAGCCCATGACCTTGGCCTGGGTTCAGTCCACAGTCGGTCTTATGCACATTTGAGTCTAAATGGGGCAGACTTTTCTTAAAAAGCTCCTATTGAATTCTTATCCCACTAAAAACCACTGAATAAACAAATGCCAGTCCATCATTTTGAAGATTTTTGGTCCAAAGGAAGGATCTAGGCCCTCTATGAGTTAGACATCTCTGAGAAAGTGTGCTGTGCTGGTGTTGAAAGCAAAAAAAAAAAACCCTGTGTAATTCTAGAACCAACTGATAGCTACAAGCCCCAGCATGCATGATTGTGAAACTGAAGCCAGCCCAGAAGTTTCTTTAGGGGGAGCCATGTACAACCATAGCATGAATGTTGTGTGTTGCATATGCATGACTATCTACTAAAATTCTTAGTGTTGCAAAGCTGAAAACTCAACCTACATTGGCCCGTATGGTTGGGAAGGTATTCTGCTCTTCTCTCTCATGGCAGCTTGATGCAAAGTGGATATCTTCAGGTTGAAACTCACAGGAGGACAAGAGTTGGTCTGAAACTGGGATTTACATAGATGTTTCAAAGTAAATCTAGTCTCCTCTACTCTCCAGGTTTCAGACACTTGTTTTCCACACCCTCTGTCAGTCCTGAATCTTTTTCAAGCTGTGATGCCACATCATGTCCAAATCTAATTCCAGCTTCCTCAAGAAAGTAGAGTTCTCTGCTAACCCTACCAACCAGCCCCACCCTGTTCCCCCAATCCACTCCTAACATCACCAAGGTTCTCAAAGTGTGCTCTTAGAAAATCCGCGGTAAGATGACGGGTCTGTGGATCTTGGTACAGATGTAACTAGTTCACTGTAGTGTATTATATACGTAAAAGTTGCTATGAGAGTTGAGTTTTAATGTTCTCACCATGACAATAACAACAAAATGGAATTATGTGAGGTAAAGATGAATTAATTAACTTTAATAAAAATGTAGCAGTAGGTACGTGTATCAAATTATTATGTTGTATACCTTAAGTTTCCACAAATGTTATGTGTCAGTTATATCCCAATTAAGGCAGGGGATGGATGGAGAAAAATCATGGTTAGGCATACACATTTGAAATGCAGGTTCTCAGGCCCCACTCCAGTTATAAAAAAAAAAATTACTTAATTACAACCAGTGAGAGAAATAGATATAAGAAATGGATTATTAAAATTCACTGTGATAAGTGCAATGTGGACCCTCTTCTAGGTATTCTTTTGAGGAAGGATGATCAAGGAAGACTTCCTGGAGGAGGTGATGCCTGAGCTTGACTATGAAGTTGGGGAAGGAATATACTTTTAGAGAAATAGCTTGAGCACAGTTACAGAAGTAAGATATATCATAGTGTGTGGGGGGGGGGGGAGGGCTCTGATAATAGAATGGTACACAGATCTCCATTTCCAGGGAGCTGTGTGGACTCTGTGGGGCTGTGTCCCCAAAACACAGCTGATCCTCCAGATCCTGGAGCCCAACTGACCCCTCTACTTGACCTTCAGGAGACTTCCTGGTTGACCCCATCAGTAATTGTTCAAGGAAAAAGAGCCTTTGTACCCCTTACTTTCTCTCCCTCTTCCCTCTAACACTTCTCGACTGTCAGCCTTGCAAATCAATATTTCATTTTGAAGAGCCTTGTTTGATGCCAGTTCTGCTTATTTGCTTCGCAGCCACTGTGGGTAACGCTTTGTAGGTCTGTCAGTATGTAAATTAAACCAAGCATAGATAGCTTTGTGTTGCTTAATGTTCAGCTGATAAAAATTAATGTGGTGTGAAATGAGCATTTTATCTGACTGCAGATACAGTGACGGAGTTAATTAGACAGGCAGAGGGAAAATGTTATTAAGCGAGTTGGGGGCCTTGCTCCTCGAAGGGGGCCTCGACCCTCAGCCAGCAGGCCTGGCTGGGCCTCGGGTGTGGCCAGGCTGCCTGGGCTGAGGCAGGCTCGGCGTGGCGAGGCAGGAAGGCTGCCCTCTCTGAGCAATCAGCCCCACGGTGCTGATGACAGTGTGGATCCTGCCTGGGGAGGAGGGGAGGGCGGCACAGGCCAAGCCAGGCCAGCTGCTTCCAGCTCACTGCAGAACGCGTGCATCAGCATTTGCTGAGCTGGCATCTTCTCTGTGCAACATCGCTGCCATTGGTGGAGAAAGGAGTTTCGTTCTTAAGCAAGGAAGAGCATGATGAAGGGCCAGGCAGTGAGTGCCCCACGCAGCCGTCGAATGGGGCAGTGAGGAACCCCCGACCTCTGTCTCCCATGTCTTGAACTCCGCTCTCCTGGCCTTTGCACATGCGATGCCCTCTGGTGGGGAAGTGTTTCCCCCTCCCCAACTATGCAAGTAGCACATCCTGTTATGATGATCTGCCTCCCCCGCTACACTGCACACTCACTGAGGTTTCTTGCTCATCATGGTGACCACAGTACTGAACACTGTACTGACATACACAGATATTTTATGAACGTTCAAGGAATAAATGCATGCACGTGAGGTTCTCTCTGCTCCGTCTCTCTGCCTGAGCTTCCAGCCCCTCGGCCTCGTACACCCTTGAGCATCCATCCCATCTCAGCTGAGTGCCACATCCTTGGCAGAGCTTCTCCCATCTCCCAGATGAGACCGGCTCCCCAGGTAGACTCTGCTGAGACACTTCATACTTTCCCTTCACATGTGCTTCTGTGCTCAGTTGTGTCTGACTCTTTGACCCCATGGACTCTAGCCTGCCAGGCTTCTCTGTCCTTGGAATTTCCCAGGCAAGAATATTGCAGTGGGTTGCCATTTCCTTCTCCAGGCGATCTTCCCAACCCAGGGATCGAACCCACATCTCGTGTATCTCCTACATTGGTAGGTGGATGCTTTACCACTGAGCCACCAGGGCAGACCCCTTTCCCTTCATAGGACTCCCCAAATGTGGGGTTAACTTTTTGTGTGCTTTCCCAGCCCTACTGGACTGTGAGCTCTGTGAGGGTAGGGACAGGGCTGTTTCATCACCACTGTACCCCAGAAAGGTTGGAAGTCAACGGATGAATGACTCAGCGATGGTCTTTCTGATGCCTGGTAAATTTCTAGTCTTTCATCAATACCTTGTTTCAGGAAAGTTTCCCAGGCACTCTTGGCAGAGTTTCTTCTTTCTCTGAGTCCCCACAGTACCTTGCATATAACAGCAAAAGGCGTGCCAAGGGGCAGCTGTAAGAGGTGGTTTCTGTGCCCTTCTAACCAATTAGGGTATAGCTCCTTGAGAGCAGTTGTGAGGTTTTATTCAGCTTTGCATTCTGAGTGCTTTGCACAGTGCGTTGTCAGTGCTCCACACAGGACAGTAGAATTAGTGAAAACAACTGTACGTATCACTTGGTTAGACAGGCAGCGTCTTTTTTATTAATTAATTGATTGATTGATTTTTTGGCTGGGTTGGGTCCTGGTGCTGAGTGGGCTTTCTCTAGCTGCAGTGTGTGGGATTCCCTTTGTGATGGCTTCCCTTATCTCAGAGCGCAGCGCTTCAGCTCTAGAGTGCAGGCTGAGTAGTTGATGCACATGGCCTTAGTTGCCTCGCGGCATGTGGGATCTTCCCAGACCAGTGATTGAACCCTTGTCCCTTGAATTGGCAGGTGAATTCTTAATCACGAGCCCCCAGGGAAGTCTGATAGGCAGTATCCTATCTAACCAGTCAGGAGATGAACAGATTCTTAACCAATATTGTAGCTCTCCCGACTCCACCCCTTGCGAAGGGACATCCAGAAAGGATGACTGGCCATGGCCATCCCTTCTCAGTGGTGGCTGTAGCTGGGGTGCAGTGTTGTGCAGAAATGCCACATTTAGAGGATTCTTCCTGATTCCACATTTTCTTGTGAAGAGGGAATCTTTCTAAATAAGAACGGGACTTGAGCAGTGTTTAATCCTGTGACAGCCACATCAGTCTCTTGGCTGGGCCAGGGTGCGCCCACATGATGCATAACAGGACCTTCCATTCTGGTACCCCCCTGTGGTGACCCAACACTTCTCCCACTTGTCGCATTAGGTCTCATGGGATGAGCCTACACCTACCTTCCAACGTTCAGTGACTAGTAGTCGGCTTGCTAATTTACCTCTCTGCTCCTCCTTTGTCACTCAGTCACGTCTGATTCTTTGTGACCCCATGGACTGTAGCCCATCAAGTTCCTCTGTCTGTGGAATTCTCCAGGCAAGAATACTGGAGTGGGTAGCCGTTCCCTTCTCCGGAGGATCTTCCCGACCAGGGATTGAACCTGGGTCTCGGACATTGCAGGCAGATTCTTTACCATCTGAGCCACCACGGGATGACATTGCCTTTGGAGAGCTATGGACTGGAAATCTTGACTATCTTCAGAAACCACTGATTCAGTTTCACTCACATCCCACCCAGTGGTTCTCAAGTCATTTTATCCTGAGCAAAGCCATAGTTCCTGCTCTCTGGTCACATGGAACTCTCCACCCTCCTGCCCCTAAGATTGCTAAATGGTTATCACACTTGAGACGCCAAGAGGGAACTGCCCCCAGTGAGGGCTGGATCCGGTCTGGTGAGAATCAGGTAGAGAAGAGGCTTCCTGTTTGTTTGCCCAGCGCAGTTGAAACAGGGTCTAAGAACCATTAGAGAAACAGAGGAGCTCAGGGCAGAAGGGTGGTTTGCTTTTGAGACGAACCTGCCCCCTCACTCACGGCCTCTGGTCCTCTGTCATCACAAGGTCACTCAGTATCGCTGCTGACATCCAACCACCATCCTCCTCGGGAAGCCCTGGTGGCAGGAGGGTGGTCTCCCCCAGCTCCCTGCTGTATCCCCCTCTCTCTGTCTGTCACTGAGCCGTGCCCCCAACTTGGCTAAATCCCCCTCCTGCTACACAAGCCATATCTCACCTAAGAAGATCGCTTCCATCATCTTTTTCTAGGAAGGTCCAAGACTATAGAGGTTTCAACCTCTAAATCAACATTTCCATTTGCAAGGCATTTTCATTTCTCTTATCTGTTTTTATCGTCTGGCCGTTCAGCAAAGGGCACGCTGATCTAGTTACCATTTGACACATGGGGAATGGAGGAAGAAAAAGGTATTAGGGTTTGTCCAAGCAGTAGGCATCATCTGGAACACACCTGGGTTCACTGATGCCACCGCAGGGATGCTGTTTACATTTGAAGAGCTTCTCTCCAGCTACGGAAACCACCTAGGCCTGGAACCAGAACTTTCAAGTTGTTCCACAGGGTGCCTTGCAAAGACAGGTCATTAAAAAGGGATTTTGGTGAGGTTGTCAGGGATGCGTTTATTCCATTCATCAGGACTTACATATCACTGGCACCTGCCATGTTAAGATAGGAAGCAAAGACAGGCAGTCTCTGTTCTGCCAAGCTTACAGTCTTGTGGGGGAAATGGAATTCATCAGACTGAAACCAAATAATTGTAAAATAACAACAGCAACAAGTACTATAAAGGATACATCGTGGAAGAATATATAACAGGAGATTTGTCCCAGCATGAGAGGGAGGAATGCTTCCCTGAGAAGAGCATGATGGGAAACACAAATAGGGCTGAACCAGGCAAAGGAGGTGTCCTGTGCAAAGGCCCTGTGGCAAGGTAAAGAACGTGTGTTCAAGGAACAGGTTGAAGACTGCTGAGGCTGGAGCCCAGGAATGCAAGAAAGAGCAGCATGAGATGCAGCTGAAGAGATGGGTGAGGGGTCTTACTGAAGCTTCCAATGCTACAATGGACCTAATATCTAATGTTTCTCTGTGCTACATGTGATATAATCTTCCAATGAATTTTTTAAAAATAACACATGGCAGTTCCAACACTCTCATTGCCCCTTCATGCCTCACATGTTCAGTCGCTCCGTTGTATCTGACTCTTTGGGACCCCCATGGACTGCAGCACACCAGGCTTCCCTGTCCTCCACCATCTCCCAGAGTTTGCCCAATCTCATGCATTGAGTCAGCGATGCCATCCAACCATCTCGTCCTCTGTTGTCCCCTCTTCCTCCTGCCTTCAATCTTTCCCAGCCTCACTTATCAGCCATTAAAATTCAAATCCTTCCTCTATTTATTTAAAACATTTATCACTGGAAAGGGGAGGCTTAAGGTTCTTTGTTTGCATCAGTGACTTCAGGAAGAAAGCACACAAGTTTCAAGCCCTCACAAGTCCCCAGGCTGGAGTCTCCAATAGACTCGTTTGAAGATAAGGACCAAAGCTGTTAGAAAGATGCTCACTTGTGTTTAAGTTTCAAGTGCGTGAAACTAGACATTGAAACTGTTCATTCAAAATTCCTATGTTCAAGCAGACACAGAACAATCATTTCAGAAGCTCTGTAATGAATGTGCAAGTGGGTGCAGGTTATCTTGTCAAACACAATAATCATGAGTCAATGTGAGCGGATGCTGCTTCTATTTGATTTTGTCTTTTACTGGAGCTCCCTGACAACTGCCCCTGACCCTCTACCTTGCCTGGTAGGTGGGGGCTCTGTCCATTGCTTTGGGGTCCCCTCTGGCCAGCGCTGAGGTTGGGATGACATGGGAAGGTGAGAAGCATCCGATCCGGGTATAAGATAGTGAAAGCTGGAGCTGGAGAGGGTCATTAGCTGCTTAATCCCACAGCCGTTAAGTCGCAGAACAGGGTTCAGATGGGGTCTGCTGAACCCACACCAGAAGTTTTCTTCTCGGTTTCACAGCTGGTCTTCAGATTTCACCCACTCTGTCTGTCGAGCTACAGACTGCATTTGACAGTGGTATACTTGATGCGGTGTTAGTTACCAACAACACAACGCAGTGGTTCCCGAGCAAAGATGCTTACAACCCAGAAGGACAGACACAAGCTGTGATGAAAGCAAAGCTTATGAGAGTCATACAGCACACGGAAGAGTCAACGCAGGACCAGAACTTTTCACTGAACTGTTTGGTGTGGCCTAATGAGAATGTCCAGAATCTCCATTTCCTTACTGAATGGGAATTCAAGGTCAATGTGTGGGATTAAGTAGTTTGATTTCACTAATTTTTTGAGGGCCAAGGAGGTTTCCCAGGGGCCACTAGTGGTAAAGAACCTGCCTGCCTTTGCAGGAGACATGAGACATGGGTTTGATCTCTGAGTCAGAAGGATCCCCTGTAGGAGGGCATAGCAACCCACTCCAGTATTCTTGCCTGGGAAATCCCTTGAACAGAGGAGCCTGGTGGGCTATGGTCCATAGGGTTGCAGAAAGTCAGACTGAGGCAACTTAGCGCATGCACGCACACACACACATATTCTACCACAAAGGAGGACAAACAACGAAAAAAAAAATTTACCCATCTATAGTCACTGTCTTTTCTCAAAAGGATGGAGTTTTAACACCAAAAAACTGGAAAGGGCATTATCTTAGAGTAAGAATTTTTTTTCTTTTTTTTTACTTTGTATTTAGCATCATGAAAACTCATTTTCCCCAGTTGGATACAGACCAATGAAAACTAAAGCATAGACCTGCCTACACTGTTTACTGGCAGTCCCAGGAAGCTACTGATCCATAGTAAAGGCATGGCTGCACTTGCTTTGACTGGAAATCGTTGTGTTAAACCACTTGTGGGACTGGTTTATTATCATGGATAGAGATTTACTTCTTTGCCTGTCTATGAGCAGTCATGTAAACCTGAGTTCCCTTAATATCAGGATAGATAAGAGACAGATTTGTCCATGTAGAGGTTCTGAAACCCTGGCGTTGAGAGTTTTCTTAGGCTTCCTCCAAGGGTGCTTCCAGGACCTGAATGGATGCAAGCTAATATGACTGTTATAGGGAGAGTGGGCTCCATTTCAGCACCTTTCTAAGTCATCCTATTTGGAATAAATGGAAGAGGTCCTGTACAAAGAAGAGACTCCAAGGCCAAATACCAGACTTAGACAAGAGAGTAAAAGATACAATGTGTTAAGCCTTCCCCCACCATAGAGGTGACTGTTTATATTTCAGTATTTTCATTTGGGAGATCCTTAGCATTATAAAAGCCCATTTGTACCAGAAAATAATCGTCCGAGAGGCCTCCCACTGCATTTTCTATAATGCTCTCCACTTATTTTATATATTAAAAACTGATAAAGAAAAACATTCGAGTAAATCCTATCATCCTCATGATATTAAATCTTAAATTTTTCCCTTGTGCCTTTTGGAGTTTAATAGTTGCATAATATTCCATCATCAGTACCCCATAATTTGTTAAGCCATCCCCAATTACCCAACATTAGGCTCCTTCTGGAATTTTGTGTGTATGTGTGTGATTAGATTTGATCATTAGAGACAGCGCTTCAGTTTGTATAGCTTTCTGCTTCTTTCAGATTATTTCTTTCGTATACATTCCCAGGAGAAGGATTACTGGGTCAGAGGAAGCATATCTCTATGATTCCTGTTACACATTGCCTTAGTTCTTTCAAGAAGAATTATGCTGATTTGACTCAGTGCCTATAGCATTTGAGTCTATCAGTTCCACTGCAGCCTGACCAGCGTTAGGGCATTATTTAGTAAGACTAAAATGCTACCTTTTCAAAGTTGCTTTAATTTGCATTTTTTATTACTGGCAGGGATGAACATTTTCCTATATGCTCACTTATCAAATGCCATTCATTAAAAATGTTTTAGGGCCACATGTGGGTGTGGGGGCTATGAATGGGAAACCACTTCTGAGAGCTGGAGGGCAGATGACAGCTATGGATAAATAAAACTTGCATTGATTTCTATGATATGGAGTGACTACATAGCATATGACCACTTTGCCAATTTAAAAAAAAAAAATCAATGGTTTTAACTTTTGTGTAACCCAAAAATAAGTCGCCAAAGTGAGTACTTATTTGTTTCTTCTGTTGTCCTTATTGAAAAGTTTCAGGGGACTTCTGGAGGGCCTTTCATGTTCCAATCTTTCAATCTTTCCAGTTTGTCCACATTAAGACTTTAGAAGCAAAAGAATAAATGCAAAGCTTATGACAAAGTACACTTCCCTTAGCTGTAGTTGGGCATTAATTTTCACACGTTCTTCAGCATCGGATTCGGTCTACCAAAAACCAGTCATACAACAGGGCATTTTTAAAATTTTATTTATTTCTAATTGAAAGATCATTGCTTTATAACATTGGTTTCATTTCTGCCATACATCAACATGAATCAGCCATAGATGTACTATACATCCCCTCCTTCTTGAACCTCCCTCCCATCTCCTACCCCATCCCACCCTGCTAGAATGTTACAGAGCCCTGGTTTGAGTTCCCTGAGTGATACAGCAAATTCCCACTGGCTATCTGTTTTCCATGTGGTAGTGTATATGCTTCCATGCTACTCTCTCCGTTTGTCACCCTCTCCTTCCTCCCCCACCCCGTCCGCCTGTGTCCGTGTATCCAACAGGGCATATTTTAAGGCTAAATAAGCTCACTACTTGAGAGAGCCTGAGCCCCTTCACTGTGCCAGTCTCTCCACCCACAGCCATCCAGGCTCAAATGGGCAAGATTCAAAGATGACAGAATTAAATGGGAAACAAACTGGAGGGGACCCTACAGTTCCAAACGCTGAAGTCTTGAGAAGCTTTCACAGTCTGTTTTCTTAACATTACACTAATAATGTCTTTCCTGCTCACCCGCCCCATCTCCCTCTCCAGGGAGGCACTCAGCCCAATGGTTATATAACTGACTTGACACCACAGCCAAGGTACAGGAGCGCAGGAGCTCGGCTCACTGAACCACAGCAAAGGCGTGCGTTGGTCTCCCCTAGACTTGCCAGTGAGCAGTGCAGTTAGAGGATAAATAGATGACTTCGAGTTACAGATCATCAGTTGCATCTAACGCTGTGGCCAGGCCGGCACTCTGAGCTGCTGAAACATGGGTAAGCAAGCCAGGCAGAGTCCCACCCTGGGGAACTGAAGTAAATGACTCTCAGGTACTCCGCTCAGCCCAGCATGAGGACTCCGGGCTGGCTGTGTATTTTCTCCACCGAGAGAGTGGTACAAAGGCATTGCTGACCATCATACTGCCGGGTCTGTTTGAATGGGCAAGTTCAAGGGGAAGGAGATTCCTTAACACCAGTCTTGAAAGCTGCAGGCACCCAAGATGCTGAGTTGGCTCTGATGTGGAACAGTGCTGATGTAACAAGAGAAAAGGATGTGCTCAAATTTCCCCACCCCACTCCAAAACAGCCAGCCCAAATGAGCACCCCATGCCCGTCCCAGAGACCCCCATACCTTCTGTACTTCTGAAGCAGAATAAGATGGAGATATAAATTTGGCCTGCTGCATCAGAAAGACCCTTACAGATTTTATGACCTTGAAGAAGTTACTTAAGCCCTCTAAGTCTCAGGCTCCTCATCTGTAAAATGGGTACAATAATAGAACCTGCCTAATGAGATTGTCGAGAGGATGAAATGAGATATGGAACTTGAAAGATTACGTGACCCATGAGAGGAGACAGATAAAAGCCAGTTTTTATCATAGCACTTTTCTTGTTGCTTCGTCGCTAAGTCATGTTACGATTATGCTCACGGTTACGGTAAGCTCATTTCTGACTCTTTTGTGACCCCATGGACTAGCCCGCCAGGCTCCTCTGTCCATGGGATTTCCCAGGCAAGAATACTGGAGTGGGTTGCCATTTTTTTTCACCAGGGGATATTTCCAACCCAGGGATCAAACCCACATCTCCTGCACTGGCAGGGGGATTATTTACCACTGAGCCACCAGGGAAGCCCAGCACTTATTTTACCCACTCCCTCACTAGACTGGCTGACCCTATCACGTGGAGATTGTATTTGTTCCATCCCAGTACTGCTGGGATCAAGCCCATTTCCAAGCACACAGTGGACCGTCCATAAGCGTGGTGCTTACATAGCTGTGTGGATGCAAGCTGCCTGAGGAAACCAAGCCCCACAGGGTACAGATGCAGCCACATGGGTCTCGTTTCATTTTGTTTTTTTAAATAACTTTTCATCTTAAATTATTTTGGAGTCAGTCATATAAGCTCTCATTCTGCTCATCTATCAAGCAAATAGTTTCTTTTGAGTCCATTTAAATGAAAATAAGCATGAAGGATTTCTTATTTTAAAATAGTTTCTCACATGAAGCGTCAAATAAAACCAAATTACTAATGGAACAGTGATGCAATTTAGAGGCAATTACCCAAAGAACCCCCCCAAAACAATTATTTCTTGTTGTTGTTACTGTGTTATTTTGTATTGAAATATAGTTGATTTACAATGTTGTATTAGTTTCAGGTGTACTGCACAGTGATTCAGTTATTTTTTTCCTGATTATATTCATTATAAGTTACTATAGGATACTGAGTGTTATTCCCTGTGCTATATAGTAAATCTTTTTTACTTATCTATTTTATGTGTAGTAGTTTGTTAATCCGAAACTCCTAATTTGTCCCTCCCTCTCCTGTTTCCCCTTTGGTTACGGTAAGCTCATTTCCTATGTCAGTGAGGCCATTTCTGTTTTGTGTATACATTCATTTGTATTATTTTTTAGATTCCACATGGAAGTGGCTGCCCAATTCTTTTTAAAGGAATATCTCTCTTGTTTATTCCCTGGCAGGAGATAACTCACATGTAGGTGTTCATAGTCTACACTGTACTCCCTAGACCAGCCCAGCGGTTCCCGGACTTGTCTGCACAGCAGAATTACAAAGGCAGCTTAACAACAAAAAAAATCCCTCTGTCTAGTCTTACTCCTGGAGAAGCTTATTCAGTAGGACTGAAATAGACATGAGAGTTTACAAAAGTCCTCCAGATGGTTCTGATAAGCAGCCAGGGTTGAGATCCACTAGGCTAAAGTTTCCCACTCCCAGCATGGTAGTAAAGAAATTTCTTTCCCTCTGTTTTCCCTTAAATTTCCATATTCATTATGGCTCATCTAAAGCTCTTCTTCCTACCATCTCCCCATGGAACAGACACGTTTCACGGGTGTTCTGTGAAGGATGACTGTTGTTGCTTCTGAAGGTACTTTTGTGAGATGTATGAAGATTTGCCAGAAACCTCCAAGTGCTTTGGAAAATATGTATCCACATGTTTTTGATGAGGGAATGCTGAAATCTTAGTATCACCACCCTCTGTGAGGCAAAACCCCTTGGTGCTTATGAACTAGAAAGAATTCTTCCCAGGACTCAGTTAACTATTTCACAACGTTTTGTCAACAGAAAGACTGTCGGTGCTCATCAGTGTAAGGCAAGACATGGAGGAGATGTGGAACCATGTCAGGGTCATCAGAAGCTCTGACAGCTGGGGCTATCTTGTGGAAAACCTTGTATGGCTTCCCACAAAGTGACCACCAGCTTGGTCTTTGTAAAGGAGATGTAGATGACCAAGATTAGCCAAAAGGTTCATATAGTGAAAGGTTATAAAATGTGTTAACCCGTTTCTCTGTATTCTTCCTAACTATGTATGTACCTACCTACCTACCTACCTATCTGGGCTTCCCAGGTGGCGTCAGTGGTAAAGAGCCTGCCTGCCAATGCAGGAGACATGAGACACAAGTTCGATCTCTGGGTTGAGAAAATACCCTGGGGAAGGGACTGGCTACCCACTCCAGTATTCTTGCCTGGAGAATCCCGTGGATAGAGGAGACTGGTGGGCTGCAGTCCATAGATTCGCAGAGTTGGACATGACTGAAGCAACCAAGCACTCACGCACCCACTTATCTGCTTGTGCCAAATGGCATTTCCCTTATATAATCCAGCCCCTGGCTTACACCTCCCTAGGCTGCAGGTCCAAGGTGCGGTGAGCAACCTGGGTTGAACACGACTTCCACAGCAGAGCTAGGCTAATAAAACTCAGGGAGTCTTATTAGAGGGAAGTGTGGACAAGCTTTGTCATTTAAATGACCCATTGGTGAGACTTTGATCTGAGTTTCTTTGAGTTGTGTTGGAGGAAGGCAGTCCATTCTGGCCAGAAAACTAAGGGCAGAAATCGGTAGTAGCCATGCTGAGCTGAGAGTTGCTATTCTGACCAAGGCAGGAGATCGGCTGAGCTAGGCTCAGATGCCTGAGCCTGGGACAGGGTTTTCATCAATTTCTGTGAATGAGAAAAGTCATGCATGCCCTTACTATGCACAAGGATCCAAGCTGCTCATGCCTTTACTGATGAGTCTACCTTGACTTGCAGCAGGTCAGTCTACTCTCCACTCTAAATGTTCTCATCTATAAAATGGGGCTAGTAGTTTATACCTCACATGGTGTTGGCAGGGGAACCGATTAATTAATGTTTACCCTCTACTTTGAACTTGAAAAGGATTCCCTCGAAGTTGTTATTAAGCCTATATCATTTTTACTTTGAGTTCTGGGGTGTGTCCAAACTGAAACTCAAAGCACACTTCACAATCCACTGAGCCCCCAAAGGGGAGGCAGAATGTAATGAAATTAAGACAAATTCCCTGAAAACGGCTACCCTTTGACCATTAGATGCTGTGTTCTTTCTAAGGCTCTAAGTTAGGAACCCTGAAGCAAAAGGAGAAGAATAGCCACCTTCCATGCAAAGAAGCAGACAGCAGTTCTTAGAACTGAGAAATGAGAAATCGGGGGTTGGGGGGAGGATTTTATTCTTTGGTAAAGGGAGTTGGTTCTCAGAAAATTTTGTTCTCAGCCCCTCTGCCATCATTAAGTCCCTGAGGAAACCAGACAGTCTGCCAGGCAGAGGCTTTACACATAAGGCATTAAAGCATACTCAGTATAATTTAATTTCTAGCTCTTCTAATTTATCTTGTTGTCACTCACCAGCCAAATAGTGAAATATAGACACTGGTCTACAACCAGGTAATTGGGTTGTGCTATGGGGCTAGATTTGATGCCAAAGTAACACGTGACAGAGAGCACATTCATGGGCAGTGGCTCTTAGGAGCTGGGGATGTTTAACCCTTCTGTCAGAATAGGGGCAGGAAGAGGAATCCTTTTGCGTGGGAACAAAATCTTACCATATCCCATTAGAGAATTTTCCTAAACCATGAAGTTCACAAGCCCATGCTTGGCTCTTCAGTAAGCAAGATCAAAAATTATTAGCCACATTGATCACTGAGCACTGACCATTCCCACCTAATACAGTTTGGGATATTTGTTTCTTACAACTACCTGTGGTGTGCGTCAATAGCAGGCTGCACAGTTGCATTCGACTTTCCTTGCCGAAGGCGCTGGCTTGAGTTTTAAGCCAATCGAGTCTACACAGCAGCTTGTATTGACTGTTGGATTAAACAGCAAATCGATTTGGTTTTCTGGGTTCAATATTCATGGGTGCAGGCGAACACGGAGATCCTCCAGATGTGCTTTTGTAAGACAGTGGTAAACCCACTCACATTGCTGTGATGCTCTGTAAGCCGTTTGAAAGAGCGTGGGCACGCCCCTGGCTCAGCAGTTCCGTAAGCCCCTTGACTATTGGCAATGGACTCGTCCTCTGTGCTCATGAGATTGCTGTTGGATTCTCGGCTCTCAAAGTGCCGATTAAGAGGTGAACGCTGGACTCAGCTGCGCCAGGGGCTCTCAGCACCTGGCCTCTCTGAGTAAATGTGTGCTCTGCTGAGTAAGGAGGTCTACATGAACGTGAAGTCCCCTCATCCACTGTGATGAGGGGAGGGGATGCAGCTTTAATTTCTCACCCATGAATGATCACATTTAGATAGTAGGCTATTTTAGCATCTTAGTATCCAGTGGGACTGGGTAGGGTTATGTCATCTTAGGACTAGAGGTGATTAAGTGAGCACTCATTAAATATTTACATTGAATCAAGCTAAATGTGGATGGAGAAACTGAGGCCCAGAGAGGAAGAGTGACTTGTCTCTGGTCACAGCTGGTTTGTGTCAAGCTGGGTCTTCAATGAGGGTCTCCCTATACCTAGGCTAGTGAATTTTCTATATCATGAGGCTTCTCCTGATGAAGAAGGAGATTTTTCTGTGTTTAGCTCAGGCATATGTGTTTCCTCCTGAGTTAATGTTCTGGGTTTGTTTGTTTGTTTGCTTTTTCAGCTTTTCACTTAAGTAATTGGAACATGGTATACATTTTTAGAGAGGACTAAATTATGCCAGTGCTTATACTTTGTTTTTGTTTTGAGTGGTCTTGTTTTTGCTACCGTCTTAAATGGGCTCCAGTGTTTTAGCGTGAAGAACTGTGTTTAAGAACAACATTCATTCATTCATTGATGTAGTAAATATTTACTCACCACATACTATTAACCAGGCACAATTCTAGGTACTAGGAATAGATCAACAACACTGACAAATATCCATGCCTTTGAGTTGCTTCTATTCCTATAGAGAGAAGACAATTAGCAAAATCTATAAGAAATAATTAAATGATACAGTTGTGTTAGAAAGTTTTAAGAGCTAAGGGCAGGAGGAAAAAGAACAGATAAAGGGGAGGCAAATTGCTGGTTTAAGTACGGTGCTGAGAATAGACCATCAATCCAGAGACAGTGATTTCACTGCTCTTGATGTTGCCTTTGGACAGTGGTTGGTACAGATAATGATTCAGAGGATTTACAATACCTCTACTCTCCCAACTAGATCTGGACCCCAAACTTTGAGAACCCAGACCTTTTCTCTGTCTTTTGCATCCATGGCTTGATTGCAAACCTTTAGGCTGGGGATCTAAGCTCTGCTGTCCCGGTTTGGTTTGCTTAATTTAAAAGGAGCAGGGAAAACACATGTATTTCAAGAAAGCGGGGTTGTGATTTATGTAATACTCCCTCCTTTCTTTCTACCCAGCACTCACTCAACTCTAAGCTTGTGTTCCTAGTTCCTCAGCCCTTCACTCTCCACCTGGCATCCACTGGCATCTCCAAAGGCCAGGACAGAGTTGCCCTACTCTATTTACTTCCTCCTAAAGACTTTGTTAGGAGATTACCTAGCCAGCCGTCTGACAGACCCATTTACTATGAAGGGGAAGCGATAATACACTGTAACACTTCCCTCCTGAGTGATATTTGCATTTGAACAATAATGACAGTAGCAAACACATACATCCCTTTTGATGTAGGCCAGGTAGTGTTCTCAGCGTTTTAGAATACTAAATCGTTTAACACTCAAAACATATGAGAAAGAGATTCTAATTGTCCTCATTTTGCCCTTAATGAAACCAAGGCACAGCATAACTTGCCCCAAATCACACTGCTTTTAAGTAGTGGAGCTGAAATTTAAGCCCCTGAAGTTCAGGCCTTCTCACTGCCTTAATCTAGGAAGGTAAATAGAATTCAAATGCCATGTCAACTCCAGTGGATTGGTGGTGACTGCTTCAAGTATGAGGAATGAGAAAGAGTTCTGTGATTGATTAGCAATGCCTCCCATGGGTTCAGGATGGTGGAATTCATGGTGTTAATTCCTTAATTCAGAGGAATACTGGAGTCAGGCCCAGGGCATGGCCAGTGAGGGAGGTGCTTAAGGGCCAGTCCCTATTAAATCATATTGCAAAGTCAACTGTCTAATTTACCAGCTGAATTTGATTCTGTTCTCTTATTGTGGACTTTTTTTTTTTTTTGGCCCATGAGTGTGGGGTTGGAAATGCAGAGGACACAGCATGAAGTGCATCTATGGAAAGTGTCAAGGGGAGGAGAGCAGAACAGTGACCTGGAAGGTGTGAGTTTGGGGGCTGGGAAGATGTTCGCTCCTGCAAGCTGGTTTTGAGTCCCTCCACCTCAAGCTTGTTGATGATCACAATATCCTGGGTGCTGTTTGAACTAACTTCTCACTGAGCTAGCAAAATGCCTTCCCCTTCAACAAAGTTTCAGGTTCCCATCGAATCACCGATAAGGACTAAGCCACAGAATTTGAGGTTGAACTAGTTCACACACCGGCATTGCTGACATCTGCAAATCTGACGCCTCCCCTCAGCACTTGGGTATGGAGAAGATGGAGTCAGAGTTGAACTCCAATGCAGGCAACATTTTCCCTGTGACATGGTACTCCATAATGTCCCAACCGTGAAAGAACATGACATGGATGCTGCATGAGATCATTCTTCTATGTCAGTAACTTTAAACCTAAGGAGGTTTGATGTCCCATAAGCATATTCATCTTTCTATGTTTATTCAATTAAACCCTCCATGAATCTGCAACAACATGCTGTTCATTAATAGGAAAAGAGACTACTGGGCCCCCAGGGAATATGTTGGCTCAGATCTGTTCCAAGGTAGGCACAAATGAAGTGTGTGGGTGTGTGTGTGTGTGTGTGTGTGTGTGCACGTGTGTGCTTATGTACACAAATGCCTTGAGTAGGGGTAATAAGGGAGGGATGAAGAGCAGAGAGGGAAAGTAGGAAAAGAGGTCTTTGAGCTAGGACAGAAATATCCAAGAGGAATTTTTAATCAGAACTAAATCTAAGTACTCCTTGTGGAGTGCCTCACAAGATGTTGGTTTTTAGATAGGGAGAAAAACAAACATGTAATTTTAGTGTCTCCATAGGAAGAAGACTGCAGATCTGTTAGGAGAACCCCTAATGTAAATTTGAAAATAGCTTACATATAGGAAAATCAGGTTTTTTGGTGGTTTTTTTTTTTTTCTTCTTCTTCTTCTTTTAGCAACATTAACATAGTCAAACAGCAGAAGAGAGAATTCTATTAACGAAGTCAGTCTCATCAAGTTAAAGCCTAGTAATACTGCCATCAGGGCTCGGTAGGGAATCTAATCATTTGCAGCTCAGACCAGAATAACATGGAAATCCCATTCGTTTAGAGTCATGTTACTGCAGATGCCGAAGGCAGATCCAGGAAGTACAAGTGAAGGGAGTTTAAGAGAGAAGGATTGAAAGAAGAGGGGAAAGATATTTTGGCAACCATGTGATTCATAAATGAGAAACCTTAGAGGTGTGGGGTGTCTCAGACCCCACTGTTTCAGGACAACACACTTTATTCAGAGAAGGTTACAGTAATAGACTCAAAATATCAGTCATAAAGGAAGTTGAGGAAATGTGTTGAGTAATCATGAATTGATACTACAATTACCCTAAATTTTCAAGTTTCCAGTTAAAGCCAATAGTTGTTTTGTAACAGAATCTAAGGAACATGGCTATCATGTGGGTTTAAGAGAGAGAGAGCTTCGTCCTCAGTTCTTATGCTCTGCTTCAGGATGAAAACAGGATTACCGTGGAGGGGTGGGGGGTGCAGACTAGAACACTTAGAGGCCATAAATGACTTCTGTCCATTCAGAAATACTATTGATAGTTGTGGCCTATCTCAGGACTTCAGTGTAAAGAAAGAGGAAAGCTGTGAGATATTTGAGTCACGTTCACAGGGGTACATCCATTGGAACTCTCAAGTGCTGCTAAGGCTAGTGACTGGTGGCTCCTCAGGTCAGTAAGCAAAAGAAAGAAATGAGGGAGTGACTTTCTCTTTTCCAGGAGTAAACTCTCCTAAGAAGCAGGAATGCCAAAAACCATGTGAGGAGGAGTCTTTAGAAAGGTGTGTTTGGTGGAGGATCCAAGGAGGCTAGCCTCCTAGGATCCTCCTGAGATCTCTGGTGTCAGCTTTTCAAAATTAGCAGTTTCCAGTAATGGCTCCTAAATGAAGGCATTCTCAGATGAAGACATCATGAAAGGGGGCAGTGCATCTGAGGAAGAAAAGTAAGGCTGACCTTGACAATGATAAGCACTACACAGACTCATCTGACCCATGTACTCTGAGAAAAAGCTGATTCATCTGAGCAGTAACAGGATTAGGTTCCCTGGTGTATAAAGCAGGGGATTGCCCTGTTAGGAATCTCAAAAGCCATGGTCACAGGTATCAGCCAGCTTCTCAGATTGGAGTCAGGCCAGAGGTACATGCTATCATGAAAGGGCCTTTGAGCTGTGTCCCACCTTAGTGGCCTTCCATGGCTGCTGAACGTGCCTGATATATGCCTCCCCAGATAGCTACACAACATTTCATAAACAATTACTATCGTAAACCTAAGAGAAAGGATGTAAAATAGGCACAGCTATCATCTTTTAAAAATTAATTAATTTATTATTTTTGGCTGTGGTGAGTCTTAGTTGTGGTGCCCTGACTCTTTGTCATGATGCGGGCTTCTCTCTAATTGTGGACTCAGTAGTTGGCAGTAAGTGGACTTCGTTGCCCCATGGCATGTGGGATCTTAGTTCCCCGACCAGGAATTGAACCTGTGCCTCCTGCAATGGGAAGGCAGATTCTTAACCGCTGGACCACCAGAGAAGTCCCTATCATCAAGTTTTTATTACACACCACACAAATGCCTGAGCACACCAATAAAAAGAAATGAAAAAAAAAAAAAAGCCTTCTTGGCTGCTGCACTGGGGAAGTCTCCATATCTAGACAGGGTACTGTCAAGTCCAGTGGGGCGGATGTCTCTTAATGTTTGCAGAGGCGAGACTGACCTGTTCTTCCTTGACTCCTTAAGCTCTTATCAATTCAACGGCCAGAGGTTGGCCTTGTTGGCCTTTTATTTAACTACGTTTGCTCCTTCGTGACCAGTTTTGAAATGCTTGTTAGCGATGGCATTTTTTTTTTTCCTTCAAAAGACAGAGGCAATGGGTGGGAGAGAACTCCAGCCACTCTGCCCTGCCCTGCCCTCCACCGCCCACCCCTGAGGGGCGCCCGTGACCCTGGGGCCCTGCAGAACACTGTCTGAGAGGCTCTAGCAGGACAGAAAAGCTGACTGCCTGAGTTCCTGAGCTTCTCTTGACTCTGCTGCTGCAGTGTAAACTGCAGATTGTTTCTCATTTCTCTTTCTTCAAGCTAAAGAGTTTTCTTACTCTTCCTTGAAAATATTATTTCTTTTTCTTGATTTCCACCTCTCTTTGTAACCAGATCTTAACAGATACCCTGTTATTATTTAGTGAAGCAGATTTCAAAGTGAGTTGATAGAGTAGATACAGTTCATTGTAGTCATGTAACTTATGAAGTTGATACCTGTGGTTATGTAAGAGAATATTTCTATTCTTAAGACCCTGAAGTATTTAGGGCTCAAGAACCATGCTGTATACATGTAATCCTCAGACAGTTTATAGCACAAAGTATGTGTATCCATTTAGAAAAAGAGAGAGGAGGGAAAAAAATGTTTAAGCAAGTCACTGTGAATAATAAAGTCAAAACTGTGTGGATCAGAATATCATTCCTCAGACCAAAATTCACCATAGACATTTAGAGCCAAGAGCCCACCCGAAAGCCTATGGCTTTCTGTGCTGCAGCTTGCATAGACCTGTCATGATGGATCAAGGCTTCTTTATTCCCCCTGAAACTTTAGGTGCAAATGAGCGGTCGGGGTGGTTTTCAGAGAGCAATGAAGAGCCCCTTCCTGAGAGGCTAGGAGAGTCTGGATCTCCTATTTTAGTCCAAGGAAACTAAATGGCACTCACAACCCCAAATATTCAGTGATTCACCCCACGGTAATAGAGCAGCCTTGGAAAACTCCCTAGAGGGATTAATCTTAATCGGCAATTAAGATAAAGTCAGGGCACATGCTAATCCAGGGCTTAATCGAATACGTTTTAATGTGCTGCTGTGGTGTGGATGTGAGACTAGATTTCCACTCACTGAGCCTGGAATGTGGGCATGAGGAGCGGGTACACAGCGGACGGACAGCCTGCCCATCCAGTGGCTACAGGAGGTTTTGTGAGAGCACTGGGCCATCTTGGCTTAGCTACCCCGTGGGTTGTTCGCCCTGCTGTATGGCTCCCAGGTAAAAATCCGTCTGTCTTTGCAGCAAGGAAACCAGAGCAAAAAGGGAAAGCAAGTTCCTAACAAGGTGTGCGGATCACCTGTTGTCTGACTACCCTGTTCCAAGAGCCCTGGTTCTTGATATGATTAATGGCTCCCACGAGGTGTGGTGACCAATAGGCATACAAAGAAAAGCAGAATCGAAAAGTGAAAACAAAATAGCTTTCCAAGAACGTTAAAGCCAGCATTATTGTTGTGTTCTTCCTAGAATTTCCTTCTCTGAGTATTTCTAAATCCAGACCATCGTGCGATCTAGTTTGTGAGTGTAAATTCCCAGGGACCGTCACATAGGACCCCGGCGTAGCCTGGCACACGCTGTCTAGCTGGCTTTCTCTCCACTTGTGTTATTTTTAGGACACATCTTGTCAGTCATGATGTGAAGCTATAATGCTGGCATTAAGTTGAAAATCCTCTTGAGAAACCCAAACATCCAGGTTAAACAGTACACACTTTAAAGCAGTTTATTTTGTGTTCTTATCCTCATCACTAAATGCACTCCAGACATCCTGCTACCTGTCTTTCTCCAAGATCATATGTATCCTCAGGACCTGGGAGGCAGGTGGGTACCAAGACCTTCTCCCGGATGAGGCATCTGACGTTGGAAGACGGAGTTTTGCATTACTTACTTGTGTGTCCATGAGTAAATCCGTGAAATGGATCTGGCCGTGAAACTGTTCATCATGCCTGTTGCTGAATGCCTGTGCGAGGGCTCCCACTGTGGCCAGTGGCTCATACTGTGGAGAAGGTGCTATGCCTCCCCTCCATGCAAGAAACCACGCAAACCAGAAGCTGCAGAAGGGATGGACTCTGTGACAGTCAGCAGTCACTTTTGAAACCACTAGGTATCTGGGGATCACTGACCACAAAGCCTAGGGCTGGACCCTATGAAGTATACAAAAAGGTGTAAGGTAAGGCTGCTTTCACCCAGGAGCTTGTACCTTCGTAGAAAGAGTGCAACATACAGGGGAAATGATTACTCAGGCTCCTCGCGTGTAAGAGCACCAGTGTATGGTCCAGAGAGAAAGTTGAATCTAAATGCGGCAAGAGGTTACTTTTGGCTGGGTGTTCCGGGAAGGCTTCTCGGAAGAGGTACCTTTGAATAATCCAGGGAGAGAGAAGGAAAGGAGGCTTTCCAGATGGAAAAATAACCCAAACTCAGACGCTGGTAAATGGAGCACAGGAGGAGGGAGGAGAGGTCGGATATAGAAGAAAAGAAGGCAGAGAGAAAAGAGTCAGAGTCAGCGTATGAAGGAAAGGCTTAGAAGTCCTTGTTTAAGAGTTGAGGCCTGTCTTCTTACACACTGCAGATAGGGGTGTCAGATTTAGAAAAACACACAAAGCAAAACAGAGCATCTAGTTAGATTTCGATTTTAGGGGAACAGAGAATAATTCTTACGTCTCAAATACTGCATGGGACATACTTATAGAGAAATTCTTCATTATTTATCTAAAATTCAGGGGTAAGTGGTATCCTGTATCTTACCAGGTCACCCTGTTTTGAAATAGAAGAACCTCATGAGGATAAATCTCTTCCAAAATGAAGTCTAAAAATCAAATATAAAGACCTGAGGTATTATGAAACCGTCCTCATCATATATGTTTCTTTATGGGAAAGCTCAGTGGAAATATCAAGCCCCATCTAAGGGACTCCCTATAGGTGAAATGCATGAATTAACTGGTTATAAGGTAATTACCTGGTTATAAGATGTGCCTTAACATTTACCATGAATTCAATAGTATCACCAATGAAGAATTTGACCCTATGAAGGCTGATTAATGTCGAGCTGGGACTGGGCTTTGAAAACATCATTTCTGACAAACCCCCAATTTCTAGGCTTTCTCCACCTGCCTGTGTGTGCTGGAAAGTTAAGTAAAAAGGAGATCTGATGTAATAGTGAAAGTGAAAATCGCTCAGTCGTGTCTGACTCTTTGGGACCCCATGGACTATAACCTGATAAGCTCCTCTGTCCATGGAATTCTCCAGGCAAGAATACTGGAGTGGGTTGCCATTCCCTTCTGCAGGGGATTTTCCCAATCCAGGGATTGAACCCAGGTCTCCTGCATTGCAGGCAAATTGTTTAAGCTTGACGTAAAAAGGCATGATAGGAAATTAATATTGGACCGCTACAATTTTCAGTTTTCATTAAAATCTTTTTTTTTCTCCAAGAACATGTCATCTATTTCTTGAACATCTGTAGTTTTAAGAATATTAATGGGCAGCATTCAGAAACAAAACATCCCTTAACGGAGGTATAAGCTGTGCCTTTTAAAATGACTTTTCTTCCGTACCCTGGTACCACAGTAATGAACACTCCTACCCAATCAAAATAGGAAAACAAAATTGGAGCTGTGTCAGCATCTTGGCTGCAAATAAAACTCAAAACAGGTTATAGCACATGCTAGGAATACAAAATAAGGTTAGAAATAATGCTTCAGCTGTGAGTTCTTCAGGCTGTGGAAATAACAGCGCATAATTTAGTAGAGGGGAACTAGGGAGTCAGCATACACAGGAAAAATGAAAGAAGCTTGAAAAATGCAGGGGGTAGGAAACAGTAGGAAGAGATTTGAGGGGGACACTGGGTGGTTTATTATTAGAGGAGAAGAAGGAGAAAGACCTACTAGCCTCTTCAGAGAAGGCCCAGGAGGATAGAGGCTGGACTGTTTGTGGTTTTTGTTTTTTAATAATTTTATTTATTTACTTATTTATTTTTGGCTATTCTGAGTCTTCGTTGCTGCGTGCAGGTTTTTTCTCTAGTTGCGACAAGTGGGGGCTGCTCTTGAGTTGTAGTGTGAGGGCTTCTCATTGCGGTGACTTCTGTTGTTGCAGAGCACAGACGTCAGGGCTCAGGCTTCAGTCATCATGGTGCATGGGCTGAGTTGCTCCGCAGCATGTGGCATCTTCCCAGACCAGGGATCAAACCTATGTCTCCTGCATTGGCAGGTGAATTCTTTATCACTGAGCCACCAGGGAAGCCTGATGGTTGAGTTCTATATAAACTGCTCATAGTAAGTTTTCAAGATGGTTCTCAATGGGCCTCAGATTTCAGAGGATCAAGCCGGTTATGTTAGGGTTTGGACCATCAATATCTGCCTAGAAAGACCAGAAAGAAACAATTTACTTCTGTTACCTGGTGGCTGGTACATTCAAGGGATGTTAATTCTGTTAGTCTAAGATCATCCCCTAAATACTAACCAAATATTGGTCTACATATTCAGATGTCAGCTCACCATTTCAACAGAATAGATTTTTTTGTTTCTTTTTACAAACTTCTCAAGATATCACTGGTCCAGATTCCTCTCTCCCCAACTTCCATCCTTTAAGAGCACCTGATCCTGGTGAATAAGGAAGAAACAAAATAGTTAACAGGTTTTCTGCTTCACACTGTACTTGCAAAGAGCTTATCGAGACAGTTATCTTAAATAGCAGTTTACACATTTACTTTCATTCTAACTCAAAGAGTATTTTGCATAACAAATATTGATCATGGAAGCTAATTTCCCTTTGTACTTTTACTTCCGGCACTAAATTTTTACTAAAACAGTAAAAATCTGTTACTAAGGGAAAATAATGGACTTTCTTTGCCCTCCCTTAACACTAGGAAAAATAATTCAAAAAATGTGATCTGTGCCATATACCAATCCACCATACATCCAGTGATACAGAAGGCATCAGTGGCCAGGTAATGATGTTGGTCGTAATTCCTCAGGCTCTGTTCACGTTATAGGAATAACCACACCGGCAGTGCACATTCAGTGAAGCTTTGCTCAGGCCGAGGAACAAAAACATGCTGATTACAACTCCCTTCAGTGTGCTACTGCCTCTCCTCTGTATCCTCTCTTGAAATAATCCTTCTGTGAGAAGACATGTTTCGCACCTTTAATAATTCATTGCCAGAGTCAACTCTTCCCTCTTGCCTGGTCATTCCTTTCTCATTGTCTACATGTGATGAGTTCATTAGAGAGAATACAAATCCGTTTTATAAGGCCAGCCTTCCTGCTTTGTCTGTGTGCCTGCTCTTAAATTTACCACTTACTTACAAGTCAGGCACGAGATGGAGTTCAAGCTTTGGGCTCTGGTTTGGTTTATTCCATGTTTATGCTATTCTGTAAGTTATTTAATGAGGCCTTTAGTGGTTTGCTGTCAAGACAATTATTTTACATGTTCAGAGATAGTATGGGAGTAGAGACTAAAATTGGGAAGGTCAGTTGAAGCCAATGATTTGGAGGGAAATCTGTCTATTCAGAGTTGCCCATACCCTGTGGGAGATCAAGATGTTTGGCCAGCCCTCAGCTCACACCTGGCCACACCTGCCATCCTTTCATGTATCTTCACAGGCTCTTGGTAGCATCGGTCATTTCCTGACTGAGTTTACAGCTGTGTCATGATCCTGCAGTGCACATAGTCCAGTTTCTCATTATCCATATGATACCCAGCAAGTTTCTAACGTGTTTTCATTCTGAAGCCACTTGATAAACTTATCTGGGTATTGAAAGTAGTGCTTGTATGCAGCTATCTGACACCAGGAGAGTGAGTGGCAGTCTTGTTAAGTGTTGAGTGTGGAGGATAAGTCAGCATTCAGTGATGGGGCAGGAGAATACAAACTAAAGCACACATGAAATGTACTGTTGACCCTTCCAAGTTAATTTCACTTCCCCAGTGAGACTTGGACAGGTGTATGGTTCAGCTCACTCCATTCCATAGACCACCCTGAGTTGAGTACTTACCACATATCAAGCACCTGTGCTAGGCATGTGGGGTGCAGGGATGAATGTAATATGATCCTGCTCTTAAGGACCTGGCAGTCACCCAAGAGGAGACTTTGACCTTCTACCGTAAGACACTGAAAAAATAAGAATGGAGGCTGTAAGAGCTCCAAGGTTCAGAATGACGGACTCAGGGTTTCATGAAAACCTTCACAGAGGAGCTGACAGTTAAACTGGGTTTTGCAAGGTGGGGAGGAATTTCCAAGTCCAGAAGGAAAGGTAAGAAGAGAGTATTCAAGGCAGAGGAAAAAGGCTATGCAAAGGCAGGAAGAGAGAACATGATATGGACTATCTGGGATACAGTGAGAAGTTAAGTGTGGCTGAGCCCTGAGTGAGAATGGGAGAGGAGAGGGTGGGTCCAAGAGCTCTTGGTACACCCTTCCCAGGAAGTGTGCATTGCTCATTGGAAAGGATGCTTCAAAACTAATAGCTCTAGTTCCAACAGCCAGCTCTGTACTCATCAGCTGTGTGAAATACTGCAAATTACTTAAGAGCAGGGAGCCTCAATTTTCCCTTGTGCAAAATGAGTATTAGAATCCTGTGTGTTGTGTGTTTTAGTTGCTCAGTCGTGTCCGCCTCTTTGCAACCCCATGGACTGAGGCCTGCCAGGCTCCCTCTGTCCATGGAATTCTCCAGGCAAGAATACTGGAGTAGGTTGCCATTTCCTTCTCCAGAGGATCTTCCCAATCCAGGGGTTGAGCCTGGTCTCCTGCATTGCAGGCAGATTATTTGCCACTGAGCCACCAGGGAAGCCATTATTAGAATCCTAGCCTTGTCGATGTGTCGGGACAATTAAATGAGATGACATCTCTTTAGCATCTGCTGGTATTTCCCAAATATGCCAGTTATCATTATCTGCCTTTGTGTGTGTCCTTACCACAGGTCACCAACTCAAAAGGCCAGTGGCCCAGCGGGTAACATAAAGATAACAAGGCAGCCGTGTCTAAGGTGCTTAATGTCATCTGTCGCTCACCTGAGTTGAGAAAGAACATCTAAAACAGGCCACATGCAGGTAGAAAGCCCCATGCAATCACGTCTTCCAATTTTCCAGGAGAAGCTGGAAGTACAGACATCTAACTAAAATTTCCCAACTTTCTTATATATATTGGCTACTAATCCGAATTTAAAACACAGTGCAGGCAAAACAACTCTGTGGGCCATCCATGACCTGTGGGCTGCCAGTTTATGGCCTTTGATGTCCGTCTCCTCTCTCCCATCACATTACAGGCTCCTACAGGGTGAGGGCTGTGGCTGTTAATGATTTGTATCATGGCTGGCTCATGGCGGATGCTCCATGGCTGGAGAGCTCTGAGCGGAGCCACATACAGACATGGGCACCGGGGTGAGGAAAAGCCAGCCAACAAGTGAGGTGTTCAAAAGTGCAGAATTCAAAGGGTGACCCAGTGCCATAGCACAAGCCCGGGAATGAAAAACTTTTAAAACTCGGCCCCAGCAAGAAGCTCCTGGGAGAGAAGCAGATCCTTGGGAAAAAAAAAAAATGCAGTCTGTGAAGGGCAAAGTTTGACCATCTATTAAACAGCAAGTTACAATAGGCGAGTGTGGAGATCAGAGGAGCCGGGATTAATGTACACACATCTATACAGGGAACTTTGATGCTTTCAAATGCCTGCTCGCCATCTGAAAATCAGGCAGCAGGCATCGCCTACATATTTCACAGCAGTCTACCTGTCTGGGTGTTTGGGCTTGACAGCGGGAAGCTCTTTGAAATGAGGCTCAGGCATTTCAAACACTTCTGCTTGAATATCCAGTTTGTATATTCTGCTGATGGCTTTTTAAATTTTTTTATCTTTTTTTTTTTTTTTACTAATTTTGGACTTGCTTATGAAGTCGGAAGTCTGCAAAAGAACAAATTACAAAGCTAAGATGCCTTGTGTCATGTCAGTAATCAAATACAGACTCCCATGCTCACATACAATCCTGGGTAACGAGGAAGGAAAAGAAGTTTTATTCACAGATCAGAGCTGTTTTCAACAACAGTCCGGTTTAAAAAGTGCCAAATGTTTGAACCATTTGACTCCTGCCCAGATAATTTCATAATGGTTTAGGCAGGGATGTTTATGACTTTCGATGAGTAATAAATAATTTAGAAGCCACTCATTAAAACCTTCTAAATTACAGACACTGCAGGCAAACCCTTCTTTTAAGAAGGAAAGGATGACCTGAAAATTGGTCCCCTGTCTCTTGCCTCCTTGCCTTTGATTCTCTTTTGTTTTCTTCTTTTTCTTACTAGCAGAGTAAAATACCAGCATTAGAAGGTTTACAGCCCCATGGCATAGGTGGAAGTGAAGCTGGGACACACTAACCTAGTGAGATTCTGGGGGGAAAGCTGAAGATTTTAATCTTGATTCTCAGATGCACTCATGCCTTGTTCATCCCCTTGAAATGGAGGGGCTGATGTCCTGGCTGAGAAGGAGAACCTGATGATTTGCATAAGCGGGGTTCTGTGACTCAGGTTTTCAAAGCTGCTACACTGGAGACCAAAAAAAAAAAAAAAAAGATCCTTGTCCACATCATGATGGAGGTGTGGTGGCTTGGCTCTGTCTTCTGCCACCACATTGTAAGGCCTTGATTGTGGGGTGTGGGAATCTTGCACAAGACCTAGCCAAGCCAGAGAGGATTAGTTTTAATTTCATTCAAAAACTGTAAGTAGGAGAAAAGGTTGTCAGTACCCTAGGGCAATACCTAGGAACTGGTACAAGTAGGTATGAGTTTGGAGAAAGACAGGAAGACTGTGATTCTGAGGTGAGCTCAAGTTCTCCCAGGCCAAAATCAGTGGGTACCCATGGAACTAATTTTCAATGGGTTCAGTGGGGAATCTCGGGAGCAGGGACCCATAGATCTCAAAGGTACAAAACCAAACTGTAAACTTGATTCTCCTATTTTCCAATAGCCTGTTTCAGCAAGAGAGAGAGAACGGAATTAGAAATATGCTGTAGATTGGAGGGTCTTCCCATTCTTTGCCTAATGTAAGCATTTGATTTCCACTGCTTTGCCAACCATATTGAAATGTAACATCCACATGCCCATTCAGATAGAATCAAGACTACACAGGATGCTGTTTTTGGCAGTAATGATCTCTAGGCTGCCCTCCATTCACTGAGGCAAGACATCAAGAGGGCACACTTCTGGTTCCAGGCAGAGAAGTCATCTCAGCTACATGATGAACACATTTTTTAAGATGTCCCTTTTATGGTTTCTCAAATGACAAGGCATTTTAAGCAAAACATGATAAGGGGACACGTTCGTAAAGTAATGTGGTTGGGAAGGAAGGTATATTAAGTGAGCAGGAGTGTCAAAGCAGAGCTTTATCAATGAGTGGGATTTCCTGTAAGTCAAAAGATAAATGAATTAGTAACTCAGAGTAATTAAAAAAAATACATATCTAGATGAAAGCTTGGATAAGTTTGATCCCTTTCAGCCAATGAAGTATGATCTCTAATTAGATTTCCACGTAGACGGTGCAGGCTTGGAGTACATTTCTGAATCTAGTTGACCTTTTCAGCTGGAGAAGTCAAATGATTTCCATTCCATGCTCTTTAATTCTGGAGGAATTTCTAATTTGTTGCCAGAGATAAAGACTCACTCCAAACAGGAAAAAAGTTTTAAATAGTCCAGAGGCTCATTTATAAAATATTAAAATCTCAGAGTTGGGAGAACCCTAAGAGATCACTTTATTCATTCCCTGTGTTTTACTGAAAATAAAACAGAGGACTGGAGAAAGTCAAAGACAGCCAAGGTCACTCAGGGACGTAGGACCCAGGACTAGAACCCACATCTCCTGCTCTGGACCCCAGACTCCCTGAGAGGGCTGGTTTCTCATCTGCCTGCCAGCCTTTCTAGAGTCGTCTTTATTGTTACAAATCAAAGCTCCCTCTCAGAACTCCAGCATCAGGCCTGCTTTTGGGAAACTTACACGGGCCGACACCTACCCTCTTGCCTTTCTAATTTCTTTTGGAAATTCTCTATTCTCTCACCTTATTAATGTTAAAACAAAACGGGTTCTTTTATTGCCACAGGCAGCAGGAAAGTGAACTTCTTGATGGAAGGAAGTGTCTTCCCTAGTGAGAGCAAGTAAATTAGTTCTGAGGTCCTCTCACTCACTGTAACTGTAATGAGAGAGACACCAGCCCTTCTTCATTAATGAGATGCCAATCACAAAGGGAGCAGCCTCGGAGAGCCTTTGGGGAGGGGGGTGGCTGGGAGAGAGTGGTGATTGGCACTGGAACCAGAAGATAGAGAGCAGAACAGAAAAGCCTCCCACAGTGAGAAACACACATGGATGATCTAGAATTGGAGGGGCAGGTCCAGAGGGAGCTGGCAGTGTTCCTGAATGGGCCCATCAGTGAAGCTTATTGGAAACAACTCTGAAATGGAGCAGGAGAACCAGGGAGCTACCATCTGACCTGTGTCCTCACACGGGCTTCCCGAGGCAAGGTTGTGATCACATTAAGCGTGTCCCACATGAGGACCCATAGTATTGGTGCCAATTGGGGTTGGTTAATAATGGAAGGTTGGCAGCAGCGTATCTTGTCCCTCTGCCTCAGGCCTTTTCAAGAGTTTAACATACTCTGTAACCTCCTAAACTTTGAGAAAGAAACTTTCTAAAAGAAATCTAAGGATGGGACTTCCCTGGTGGTCCACTGAATAAAACTTCACCTTCCAATGCAGGAAGTGCAGGTTCAATCCCTGGTCAGGAAACTGAGGTCCCACATGCCTCCAGGCCCAATAGCCAGAACATAAAACAGAAGCAGTATTGTAACAAATTCAATGAAAACTTTAAAAATACTTATTAAAAAATAAAGCTAAAGAGAAGGAGTTTGATACTGAGGAAGTCTCTTGGTCTTCCTTGCATGAAATAATTTCCCTGGTAGGAGACCCTAGTTTGTTTTTTGTGGTTTTTTTTTTTTTGGTTGTACTGGGTCTTCATTGCTGTTCACAGGCTTTCTCTAGTTGTGGCGAGTGGGAGCCGCTCTTCATTGCAGTACGCAGGATTCTCATTGCAGTGGCTTCTCTTATTGCGGAACATGGGCTCTAGGGTGTGTGGGCTTCAGAGAACAGGCTCTAGAGTATAGGCTCAGTAGTTGAGGCCCATGAGGTTAATTGCTCCATGGCATGTGGAATCTTCCCGGACCAGGGATCAAATGCAGGCTCTGCCCTGCATTGGCAGACAGATTCCTAACCACCGCGTCATCATCAGAAAACTCCAAGACCCCAGATTTAAATTTGCCTGAAGACCAATTAATCCAGGGCAGAGGATGCATGTAAGTCCTATCTGTTCATCTCTCACTATCAAAAGATGCTTTGGGAGTAAGTCCTGCCCCTGGCAAGACAATGCTCTCTTTCCCCCTTAGCTACCCAGAACAGCACTTAACCACATTGTCAAGACAGGTTGCAGAAAATATCTGTGCAAGTCTGTAGGCTGCTTTTGCTTTGGTAGATTAGTAAAATTCTGTGTGTTTCGGAAATGAATAGAACTTCCATTTGGAATTAAGTGTCTTTTTTTTTCTCCAGTTGTTTTTTTTTTTCCTCAAAACATTTATTTTTTATGAATATGGGTCTCTCTGAAGGTTAAGAGACTTTTAGCACTCAAAACAACTTAATAAAATGGCTGAGCACACAATTAGGCATGCTTATGTCCTTCAAGAATCAGGTAGCGGAAGTTCTTTTTTTTTAATTTTTTTTATTAGTTGGAGGCTAATTGCTTCACAACATTTCAGTGGGTTTTGTCATACATTGATATGAATCAGCCATAGATTTACACTTATTCCCCATCCCGATCCCCCCTCCCACCTCCCTCTCCACCCGATTCCTCTGGGTCTTCCCAGTGCACCAGGCCGGAGCACTTGTCTCATGCATCCCACCTGGGCTGGTGATCTGTTTCACCATAGATAGTATACATGCTGTTCTTTTGAAACATCCCACCCTCACCTTCTCCCACAGAGTTCAAAAGTCTGTTCTGTATTTCTGTGTCTCTTTTTCTGTTTTGCATATAGGGTTATCGTTACCATCTTTCTAAATTCCATATATATGTGTTAGTATGCTGTAATGTTCTTTATCTTTCTGGCTTACTTCACTCTGTATAAGGGGTTCCAGTTTCATCCAT